>NW_028255610.1:0-37981 GCF_964263255.1 Lissotriton vulgaris | reverse complement strand
GCTGGCCCGGGTGGGAAGGGGTCCCAGGGGCCATAAGTGAGAGAGGTGCAGAGAGGTGTTCAGAGGCCACGCCCCTTTTTACAACACTCTGCAAAGCAGCTCCTTGGCGCTTACTGGAGATACCTAGTGGGCTAGTTGGCCCCCAGGGGACCTCAGGATTGAAGAGGAATCAATTCCCCAACTTAATAATTGCATAATACACAAGTGTCTCCAGAAGAAAGGTCCGGTGTACTTGTCAAATTGATTTTTCCCCTATAAACCTCTGAGATCCTTGAGATCTAGTGAACAAGCTCTGCTGCAGGTACCGAGAGCAAAAAACGCTAGACAGGGTGGTAGAGCCCTCTCAATTGCTGGCCCAACGCTGTGGAACAGCCTCCCACTTTCCCTGAGACTTTGCAAAGAGTATCTCCCGTTTAGAAAACAATTAAAAACCTTTTTATTTCAAAACTAATAGATGTGTTATATACCCTCTGTTTATGTGCAGGAAGGTTGCCAAAGGCGCGGAGATACTCCTTTGGGAGGTGATCCTAGTGCGTTATAAACCCGCAAATAAATAAATAAATAAAAAATAAATAAAACACGCCTCAGTGCTTGTTTGCCCACATGTCAACACAGGCCCTGCCCCCTCCCTTCACCACTGTGCAAACGCGCCTATATATATATATATATATATATATATATATATATATATATATATATATATATATATATATATATATATATAAATATTACCTACTAGGAAATCCGCAACATTCTATTTGGAATAACTTTGGCGTCGATTGAGGGATTTGCGTGCAATTTTCCAAAATTTTGGCCAGCTCAGTTCTGCTCCTTTTCTGAAAGTTTTGGGGGGATTCGTCAAGGGGGGGCTGAGAAAAAAGGGGGGTCCTAAAACGTGTTTCCCCCATGTTAATTTCCATAGAACGTTTAGACACAGCTACAGCCCGAACCGCTGAACGGAATTACACCAAACTTGACAAAATTGTAGGGACTGGTACGCAGAAGTGCCTTTTGTTTAAATTGTATAAATCCCTCCAGTAGTTCCTGCGAAAATCAAAAGAGAAAAAATATATATATCTATAGCAGCTTGCTGTAAGCTTACTGTAAGCTTACCTTTCCGAGCACTAGCTGCATGCTGATTGGCTGCCAATGTCTGTCAACACTTCAAACCAGAAAGTGTTGGCAGCCAACTTGTGCCTCGGTAGACTAAGGCACAGGAAAGCAGAAAAACAAAGGTGCAAAACACGCAAAGGGAGCAGGGTAGAAGCACCCTGACCCCCTAGGCCTGCTCAGGGGGTCCCACAAGGACCCCCAATGCCCAAATATTATTATTTTTGTTTTTTAAATCGCGGGTACGCGTACATGATAGCACCTCAATAAAAAGCATTGCAGTTAATAGAAGGTTTTAAGACTTTAGTTACATTATAAATCATTTGTTGATGGTACCATACTCGTTTTAGGAATTGTGGTGTGTTCTAAGGTGATTTTACCATGTGAAAAACCCTTCTGCTGGGATATCATGAATCATGTTTGAAAGAAAACTATTATCTAATGCTTTTCCCACAGTGGTTTGGAAGGGGATCTATAAGCTAAACTGAAAGCATATTTTCTGTAAATTCACATTATCTTTCTCAGTCATGTGAGAATGAAGTCTGAAATTCTCAGTAAAACATGTACATCCAACAAGGACAGACACTGTCAGTTAATTCCTTTGTGTTCTACTGCAGCCTCCTAGAGTGTTCTAAAGAACAACTAGAGCGTTAACAGTCCTACTTATTACAAAGGTATGGCACACCTGAAGCCATCTTGATTGGAATAAAGTGGTAACTCTTAAAACATTGAATTTAAAAAGGAACAAAATGAGGAGGTATATTTTGCCATAGAAAGTATGATTAGTGCTGCAGAAAGAAAAATTAGGGCACATTTTGAGTGACTTCAGAAATCCTCTTCTATTTCATAAACAACTAGAGTGCTAACATTCAGAATTTATGGCAAATATGTGACACATCTGAATGTCTTCTTGATGGAACCAAAGTAAACAAGCATTAAAAATGCGATAGATCTCGCCCTCGTTTAAGTTAAAGCCATTCTGTTTGTAATGAGGCGGCTTTTTAGCTTTGCTTTTATTCGTGTTTTTCAAACTTTCATGTAAATAACATGCATATGTATGCATATATGTATATGTATATGTATGCATGCATTTATATTTGTATTTATATAGATATGAAGATTATATATGTTTATATATGTATGTATATATATATATATATATTCACTGAAAAAAACATAGGTTTCACACCAGTTATAGTTAGGAATTAGCATTTGAAAAACCTATTAAATTCACTGAAAAAACCATAGGTTTCTCACCAGTTATAGTTAGCTGGAAATTTTACTGACATAAAACCATTGAAATTCCCACGTTATAGTTAGTTGGACTCACTATAACCTGCGCGCCTGCAATGCACTGCTGATGACGTCACATATTACATTACTCATGACATGGTCAGTGACTTCACTCATGACATCCCTGATGACACCATCCAGTGAATGTGTGTCTTTCTGAAAAATATATATGTTTTATATATGTATATGTAAAGGTCGATGGAAGAATAAATGTTTTAATATGTGTGTAAATGGATGTTTAAAAAAAAAATGATTGGTTAACTGGCTTATTAAGTGTATCTTAGTGAATACATATATTAGCGAGTAATTTTTAAATATTTAAATATATGTATCAGTGTTTCACTTTGTGTATAAGTGGCTGCATGGGTTGGTGAGTAGCTACATGTGTGTGTATATGGGTTATTAGATTTTTTTTGTATCAGTAGGAGTGTCTGTAGGGTTTGGTGGGGGTATTACTTAGCACATAGATGCATCAATGACTGACTCACTGTTTGTATGTGTTTTGAAGACAGCATATGTGCAGGACTGTATGGGTGGATGAGTGTGTATATGTGTGTGTTAGTGAGTGAATGACTGTCTCCCTATTGTCTTTATCAGTAACGACATATGTTTTAATCTAGTATATGTGAGTATTGATATATATAAGTGAGTATATGTGAGAGTGAGAGATTGTAAGAGTTCCTGTTTAAATAAGTATGTGTTTCTATAAGAGATTGTTTAAGAGAGTAAGTATGTGTAAGTTTCCTTAGAATTAAGGTGGTAGTGTGTGTATAGTTTTATATGCAAATAAATGGATGTTCAATAGTTTATTTGCATGTGTGAGTATGTGTGTGAGTAACTTTTGGATGACTGTCGGTGTGTAACAGGATGTATAGTTGTATCACTACATATGATGAGTGAGTATATGTATGAGTGACTATATAGAACTGTTGGTGAATGAGTGGATGTGTATATAGATGGTGGAATTACTGAATTGGTTGCTGTAACTGGTATGGGTATCTCCATTTTTTTGAAAATGTTAACTTCTATTTTTGAATATGTGTTTCAAGGGTTACATTACACTGAAAGGAGGTCTGTCACTGTCACAAGGATGGTGTCATCAGTGATGTCATGAGTGATGTCACTGACTATGTCATGAGTGATGTAATATGTGACGTCATCAGCAGTGCATTGCAGGCGCACAAGTTATAGTGGGTCCAACTAACTATAACGTGGGAATTTCAATGGTTTTATGTCAGTAAAATTTCCAGCTAACTATAACTGGTGTGAAACCTATGTTTTTTTCAGTGAATTTAATAGGTTTTTTAAATGCTAATTCCTAACTATAACTGGTGTGAAACCTATGTTTTTTTCAGTGAATTTAATAGGTTTTTTAAATGCTAATTCCTAACTATAACTGGTGTGAAACCTATGGTTTTTTCAGTGAATTTGATAGGTTTTTTAAATGCTAATTCCTAACTATATATAGGGCCTCAAACCTATGTTTTTTTCAGTGAATTTCAAAGGTTTTTTAATAGCAAATTTCTATAGCTATGAAATATAATATTTTTTATAATTAATCCTATACTGTATATTTAAGTAATACTATTATTTTTATGTATATTGTTCATGTTTTTTTGTAAAAATAGGGGTTTTTTGCCCTGGAGCGCTCCCGGTGCGCGTACCGGTGAGCGCAGCTGTAAGCGCAGTCTTCCGACGCGTCCCGGTGTGCGTACCGGTGAGCGTCCCGTTTGCGCTATTTCCGCTAACGAAAACATCATCGTGACGTATTGCGTAGCCGCGCCCGCGTTATACGCACGGCGTAAGCGCACCCGGAAGCACTCGAGCGCATACGATCGCGCTACGTAAGCACCCCGGGGTGCGTAGCGTAAGCGCGTTGGGTCATGTGACCTGAAAATAACACTTTTCATTGGTTCAAGACAGTTTTGGTTTCCAAATGATGAAAGCCCGGGTCATGTGACCTGAAAATAACACTTTTCATTGGTTCAGGACAGTTTTGTTTTCCAAATGATGAAAGCCCCCACCTTTTTTCCTCATTCTCACTTTGTACTTTGAGTGAGGAAGACCTGTTTGCAGACCTATTTGTACCTATTTGTACTGAGAAATGGCTACAGTAGCAGTAGCAGCAGGAGCATCTCAACCACCACAAGGACCACCACAACACCACAGTGGTGGAGAAGAAGAAGAGGAGGAGCAGAGGTGGTACCTGCCTGAAGATACTACCACCTATAAGCCAAAGGAGCACATTGTCTGGGAGTTTTTTAAAATCCCAAAGGGCCTCAAAAAGTTAATGCGCCAAAGGTTACTTGTATGATCTGTGGCACTGTACTTTCCAGGGGGAACCCTGCCAAAAAATATTCTTTTGGCAACAACACCATGATTCGCCACATGCAACGCCGGCATCCAAACAACTATGCTGCGGCAGAGGTCAGAGAACTGACCAGAAACCCTCCCCAATCTTCTCCCAGCACCTCCCAAAGTAAGCAACCCACTCCATCGGGTCCAGAGACAAGGGAGATGGTCCCAAACATCCAAACCCAGTTTGGAGATTTCAAAATAGTTTGAACATTTTGTGGAAGGACAGTTTGCTATGGTGAGCAAAGCATTAAACTCATCAACCGTGCTGGTGACAACCACAAGTGCCCAAAAAAACCTTAATTTTTTCCTGATTTTTTTGCTCCAGTTGACCAGTTTACAATTCCCTGTTTTTTGTTTGTCCCCATAAAAATAACAAAAAAAATATAAAATTGTTCATAAAAGCCAAAAAAGTAAAAAATGTTCCAAAAAACAAAAAAATATAAAACAACAAAAAGAACAAAAAAAACAGTTCTTTTTAGAACTACCTCCAATTTATAAAAAAATGCAAATTTTTTTAAAAATCGGTGATTCTTTTTTCCCCATGGTACACTCCCCGGTACGCTCCCCGGTGTGAGTACCAGGCGCTCCCCCCACGCAAATCGAAAAAAAAAAAAAATGTTTGCCCCGCAGGGCCCTTTTATGGCCCCCACATCAAACCTAGGGGGTCACGGGGGTCTACCCTGCCCCCTTTTGGTCTTTCCCCCTTTATTTTTGCCACCTCTTGTGTCTCGATCCTACTGAGACACAAGATGGCGGCCGCTCCGGACTGTTTGGAATGTTGACAGACACCCGAGAGCCAATCAGCTTTCCGCTCGCGAACTCGCGTAGCAAGCTGGTATTTTGAGTAATTTAGGTTCAAAAAAATCTATATATCTATAAGTGCGCCCCGGTACGCGCACCGGGGCACGCTTATAGATATGAAGATTTTTTTTAACCTAAATTACTCAAAATCCACTGGAGCACATATCTTGAGACATAGCAAAGGCACATCGGGCTACCAGTCCCTAAAATTTTACCAAGTTTGGTGGAAATCCATTCAGCTAAAAGTGAGTCCAACCGCCCTATGGAAATTAACATGGGGAAAACACGTTTTTGGACCCCCTTTTATCTCAGCCCCCGCTTGACGAATCCCCCCAAACTTTCAGGGAAGCAGCGGAGCGCAGCGAGGCAAATTTAAGGAAAATTACAGGCAGATTCCTCAACCGGCGCCAAAGTTATTCCCAATAGAATGTTGCGGATTTCCTATGGAAAACAATCCTAACTATACCTACCTACTGGCGACCGCCAGTAGGTAATAGACACATACATATATATATAAATGCATATGCATATATATGCATATATATATATGTGTATATGGTGCGTGTAGAGAGAGGTAGAGAGGTAGAGGTAGAGAGGTATAGGTAGAGAGGTAGAGGTAGAGACGTAGAGACTAGTAGAGAGAGGTAGAGAGATAGAGAGTAGAGAGTGAGTAATAGAGAGTAGAGAGTGAATAGTAGAGAGTAGTAGAAATCAGTAGAGAGAGTAGCAGAGAGTGAGTAGTAGAGAGTAGTAGAGTGAGGAGTAGAGAGTGAGTAGTAGAGAGTAAGTCATAGAGTGAGTAGTAGAGAGCAATAGAGAGTGAGTAGTAGAGAGTAGTAAAGATTGATTAGTAGAAAGTAGCAGAGAGTGAGTAGTAGAGAGTGAGTAGTAAGAGTAGTAGAGAGTGAGTAGTAGAGAGTGAGTAGCAGAGAGAGAGAATAGTAGAGAAGTAGAGAGTGAGTAGTAGAGAGTGAGTAGTAGAGTGAGTAGTAGAGAGTTGGTAGTAGAGAGTAGTAGAGAGAGAGTAGTAGAGAGTGATTAGTAGAGAGTAGTAGAGAGTGAGTAGTAGAGTGAGTAGTAGAGAGTGAGTAGAGAGAGAGTAGTAGAGAGTGAGTAGTATAGAGTAGTAGAGAATGAGAAGTAGAGTGTGAGTAGTAGAGAGTGAGTAGTAAAGAGTGAGTAGTAGAGAGTGAGTAGTAGAGAGTGAGTAGTAGAGAGTAGAGAGTAGTAGAGAGTGAGTAGTAGAGAGTAGTAGATAGTGAATAGTAGGGAGTAAGTAGTAGAGAGAGAGAGTAATAGAGAGTACTAGAGTAGTAGAGAATGAGCAGTAGAGAGAGAGTATTAGTAGTGGAGTAGTAGAGAGTGAGTAGTAGAGAGTAGTGGAGAATATTCCAAAGTTTGGCACAGCACCACTTGCACAACAAGTCCAATCAAATCATATCACTTAGAGTCCTTATTCAAGCGTTGAATCTTGGTGCATATTCAACTGCTTTTATTTTCCTTAAGTTTATGTACCATAGTCAGTCGACACGTTTCGTTCTGTACAACAGAACTTCTTCAGGGTGTTCTTATTTCCTTCAAGTTATGTCGGTATCCTGTTGTCATATAACTAGATATTTCTTCCAAATGTTAGATGAGACGTAAGTACATTCTTATTCAAAGTGACTAGGTATCAATTTTACACACACAATTCGGACAGACTTGAGTAATTTATAGCATCCTCAAAGTCAGTCTTTCAAAAATTCCAAAGTATAGGACATGATAATCCAAATCCAAATGTTTCTCAAGAAAAGTCATTTTCAATCATTCGGAATATCGGCGTTTGGGCAGATATGACCCACGGACACAGTTTATGACTTTTCTTGAGAAACATTTGGATTTGGATTATCTTGTCCTATACTTTGGAATTTTTGAAAGACTGACTTTGAGGATGCTATAAATTACTCAAGTGCATGGATGCTGCTGGGAATGCCCCCAGAAACATCCATTGCACACCACCTTTAACGCAGGACACTGCGTTAAAGGGACTGATATTTATCAGGCAGGATTACGCCACAAAAAGTGGCTTAGTCCTACCTGATAAATATCACTCAGTCTTCTGCACCACCGGAACGTCACAAAAAGTGCATCATTCATGACATGGTCAGTGACATCACTGATGGCAACACTGATGACATCTCAAATTACATCACTAATGACATCATCCATGTGACAATCAAATACACCTCATCACACACTAGTATAATCTTTCATCACTCACTGTAAAACTAGAAAGTGCCATATTTGAAACCATTGACACACCAATTGAAATTTCTAAACACCCACTCAGTTATTCATAGAACTATACACACATCTAATCACTTATAACATGTAGTCTTAACCTCATATACCTACTGAATGAACTATTCACACATTTTTTGGCAATCACATACCCCCCACCAAACCACATAGACATTCATTTACCCATATAAATACTCAGTTAGGAAACCAATAACAAATATAGTCTTTAACATAGCAATTAGGACAAAGTAATAAAGACTTTCACACAGTTTAGTAACTACACATTATATATAGTGAGACTCTACAAATTAGTCAAGGAAACAATCAATGACACTGTTACTAAATCCACCATCCACACATTTATATTTATATATCCACTCATTCTTCAATGCAAAGTAGTGTATTTATAACACATATTTAAATATCAAAGCAAACCACATTCACTGGATGATATCATCAGTGATGTCATCAGTGATGTGACTTACCATTTCATGAATGATGTAATATGTGACATCAACAGCAGTGGATTGCGGGCGCGCAAGTTATAGTGAGTACAACTTACTATAACCGGGGAAGTTCAATGGTTTTGTGTGAGTAAAATGTCCAGCTAACTATAATATATATATATATTTATATACGTGCGCTGACGTGCGCGGACCTTCGCGTGCGCGAGCTGCATGCTGATTGGCTGCCAATGTCTGTCAACACTCCAAAATAGAAATTGTTGGCAGCCATCTTGTGCCTCGGTAGACTGAGGCAGAAGAAAGCAAAAAAACAAACATGTAGAACTCAAAAAGGGGGCAGGGTAGAGGCACCCTGACCCCCTAGGCCTGCTCAGGGGGTCCCACTAGGACCCCCCAAGGCAAATTCTTTTTGAAAAAAAATAAAAAATTTGCGGGGTGCGCGTACCGTGTGCACACGGGTCCGCGTCTGTATGCGTACGGTACGCGAGAAAGCTGCATGCTTATTGGCTGTCAACACTCCAAACCAGGAAGTGTTGGCAGCCATCTTGTGCTCATTAGACTGAGGCACAATAAAGCAGAAAAACAAACATGTAGAACACAAAAAGGGGGCAGGGTAGAAACACCCTGACCCCCAAGGCCTGTTAAGGTGGTCCCACAGAGACCCCAAGGCCAATTTTTTTTTTTTTAAACCCAGTATGTTTTTTTAAAAATCACCCCCCAGGGGGACCAAATCGCGGGGGCATAGTGATAAAGAAGTGTGGGGCGTGCCCAATCCCCCCCACACTGCCCCGGGGACCGCCGCCCTCCGGGGCAAAGCAACACAGCCCCCTGGCGCATACTGGAGGCTCCTGGTGGGCTATTTGGCCCCCAGGGACCCCCAGTATGCAAGGGGAATTAGTGCCCCCTCTTCAAACATGCACGGGGGCTGCGTTGCGGAGAGGTGTAAAAAGGGGCGTGGCTTCATTACACCCCTCTGCAATGCAGTCCCCTGACGCATACTGGAGATTCCTGGTGGGCTTTCAGGTCTTATATAGTTAGGAAGTAGCATTAAAAAAAACTTTGAAATTCACTAAGAAAACATAGGTTTCAGGCCTTATCTAGTTAGGAATTAGCATTTAAAAAACCTTTGAAATTCACTGAAAAAACCATAGGTTTCAGGCCTTATATAGTTAGAAATTAGCATTTAAAAAACCTTTAAAATTCACTCAAAAAACTATAAGTTTTAGGGGTATTATAGTTAGCTGGACATTTCACTCATATAAAACCATTGAAATTGATCTTATATAGTTAGTTGTACTATCTACATTTCGACTACCCGCAATCCACTGGTGATGATGTCACATATTACATCATTCATGACATGGTCAGTGACATCACTGATGACATCTCAAATGACATCACTGATGACATCACTGATTACATCATCCACGTGACAATCACATACACCTTCTCATGCACTAGTAAAATCTTTCATCACTCTTTGTAAAATACAGAGTATCATATTTTAATCCATTGTCACAGCAATACAAGTATCTAAAAACCCACTCAGTGATTCATAGATGTATACACACATCTAATCACTTACCTGTAGATTCACTCATACATGCTGTCAATGAACAATGGAACACTATCAAAAATAATATTACACCTATATCGACATTACACACCAGCACACATCCTATTCACATATGAAATCATCTTACTCACTTATGCAAACAATGGATCATACTTACATATTTGCTTAGCTGCACACTTATACAAACACAACTTCATCTATTCATTTAGATAGTAAGTCATACTTAGTGAATTATAAAATCATTATTACAAGTATACAGTTATCCATACAGTCACTCACACAATCACTGAGTCTTATGTATACTTATTTATATACAACAACTGACACATACACTGCCTTTTATTTTTCTAGTTTGTTGGACACGTACCATTGAGAAGTATATTTGCTCATCACCACACCATTAAAGATATTCACTGACCCAAACAACTGTTAGAACATGTAGTTTTAACTTCATATATCTAGTGAATCAAGTATCAGCTTGCCAGAGAAGAGGTCCGCGCCTGTTGTATTGCCGCTTCGAAAGTGGTCAGGGGTGTTTATATATATATATATATATATATATATATATATATATATATATATATATATATATATATATATATATATATATATATATATATATATATATATATATATATGTGTGTGTGTGTGTGTGTGTGAGTTAGATCTGTCATCCTTTGCATGGTTTCCCCAAATATTTTGTATTGAGAACTCCTGTGTTTTTTTTACTTTGGGACTCTGGGCACTTTACCACTGCTATTCAGTACTAAAGTCCTTGTGGTCTCTACCGAAAATATGGTTACATTAGATTATACCCAATTGCCATATTTAATGTGCTTATAAGTCCCTAGTAAATTGGTGGTGCAAGTACCCACAGCCAGTATATAAAATACTACTAGTGAGCCTGCAGCACTGATTATGCTGCCCCTTGAAACATGTCTCAGGTCTCCCATCGCAGCGTCTGTCTGTGCAGTTTAAACTGTTATTTGGACCTGGCAAAATAACCATTTGGCAGGACCAAACCTTCCTTGTTTATACATATAGGTCACTCCTACCACAGACCCTGAAGACCCCCAAGAGCTGAGTTCAATTTAGTTAAAAAAGTAGGACATGTACTTTCAAATTGTACATTTCGAGGTAGTGAAAAATTCTGATATTTGTTTATCACTACTGCAAGGCCTATCTCGTCCATAGGAAAGAACTGGAATTGCCTTAAAACATTAAGGGGGATATTCTCAAGAATGTGTGATAATTACCATAAAAGTAGCTTAACGCAACTCTTCTTATCGCAGTCTATCACAGGAAAAAAATGCTGTATCAACGTTGTATTCACAGCACGGCAGTACCATGTGATAGGCCCACGATAATGTGTCAAATGTCTGTGATAAAGGAGAGTTAAAAGCTGCATGGAGGCACTGTGGTCGTGAAACCAAGCTGGTTCAGCATAACCGAGGTATGGAACTGTCCTTTTAAAAGCAAGATTGCACTCGGTATGCTTTAGAACTGTGAGCGGTTTTACCAAAATCGACGTTGGAAACCCTTATAACTTTAGAGAACAGTCATGGTGCATTATGGGGAATCGAGTCCCGGAGGTGTATATTGAAAAAAACTCTGAACAGAGGGAACTTCTTATTGACTTTATTTGCAGTTACTTACAACCCTCAATACATGTAAAAGTACTGACCTTTGTTCTATTGTTGGAAAAACTGCACCACCTGTGAAAATCCTGAAATGACTGTGTCTTTAACAGGGATTAACGGACCTGTTGTCCTTTTTCAATGTCTTAGAAGCTACGTTTTAAAAACCATAACGAACCCGCAGGCAAAGCAGCAAAGGCATGGAGAAAGAGTCGCTGGACTCGAAACGCGTCTGCCATTTAATCTTTTAAATAAAGAGACCAGTTCAAGTGAGTTTGGTGTGGTCCGTCAGCGTTTTTTGTAGCGCCTGCGTTTGGTGGATATATGTATATATATATCTATATATATATATATATATATATATATATATATATATATATATATATATATATATATATATATATATATATATATATATATTACCTACTGGCGGTCGCCAGTAGGTATATATAGTTAGGATTTTTTCTCTATGGGACTTTTGAAAATTCTATGCCTAATAACTTTGGCGTTTGTGGACGGAATTGGCTGAAATTTTCAGGAAAATGGCACATTTTGTTTCTGAGCAGCTCCTGGAAATTTGGGGGGGGTTCGTCAAGGGGGGGCCGAGAAAAAAGGGGGGTCCCAAAACGCGTTTTTCCCATGTTATTTTCCATAGGGCGGTTGGACTCACTTTTAGCCCGAACGGCTGAATGGATTTTCACGAAATTTGGCAAAATTGTAGGGACTGTTAGCCCGATGTGCCTTTGCTAGGTCTCAATATATGTGCTTCAATGGATTTTGAGAAATTAACGTTTAAATCAAGATATATATCTGTAACAGCGCTCCGGGCAGCTATCCGGTTAGCGAACCTTTCGCGTAACGGAACTTTGCGATGAGAAGCTGATTGGCCCTCCGGTGTCTGTCAACATTCTAAACAGTCCGGAGCGGCCGCCATCTTGTCTCTCGGTAGGATCGAGAGACAAGAGGAGGCCAAAACAAAGGGGGAAATTACCATAAGGGGGCATAGTAGATCCTCGTTGACCTCCTAGGTTTTATGTGGAGGTTTTAAAAGGGCCTAGAGGGTCCAAAAAAAAAAAATTTTTTTTTGCGTGGTAAGCGCCAAGTTCGCGAACCGGATAGCTTTCTGGGCAGCGAACTTTATGGATAAAAGAATGAAAGACTTTTCTAATACTGTATGTTAATTGTTTGTTGTTTTTCTTGTTTTTTTTTGTTTTCTTTGTTTATTTATTTTTTTTATTATGATTGTGTTTCATACTTTATTAAATTTTCTAACATTTCATTGTCAGAAATGTCATAATTTATTATAGGGTGTAATTGTTTTTCATTTTGAAGCAAGTTGTCTACTGCTTCAACACATTGTAGAAGTTCGTGGTCTCTACTGTCATCCATAAAGTCATCAAGTTTGTCTTGGCTGTTCTCCTTCAGTTCAATCGAAAATGAAACTTGTTGTTCGCCTTTCATTTTGCCTGAAATTTTGAATAAGAAAATATATATTAGTAGAGATAGGGCACTGTTGGGATTAATTTTAGATAGGCAGTTTTTATCAGTGAATTTATCTTTTGGCAGTGTATAGTATGAGAGTGGAAATAGGACTATAAAAAAGTGTATGTGATTTAACCAAGACAAGCCTTACTCCATTGATAACTATAACAGAGAAGTCTATCTAAATACATTAGTACTACAGAGGGATAGTGTATATCTAGCAGAAAAAGTCTACTATATTAAGTCATAGTGCACAATATATTAAATTATAACTTACCTTCACAAAGAAGTTGAAGTTTTTTGAAGCTTTTGAAATAGGAGGTACAACAAGAAGTAGTAGTCAAAATGGCTGTGTTTCCTTCTCTCCCTTTATATATATACAGGTATATAACCAATCAAATGTCAGGTAATAAAAGTAGAAAATGAAAGTAACATTTTCATTGGTTGTCAATTCCAACAATTCAGATGTGTTTTGTGAAGTAATTTACCTCACGGTACTTGGAGAGGTCTACAGGCTAAATGGCTAAATGGAATTTCAATGAAATTTGTGAGAATGGAAGGGATTGTTATGTAGTATGAGCTAATCTATATTTGGTGAGAGTGTCTCTAGTCGTTTTTCTGTAAATTACTTTCCCGCCTTTTTTTAGGACCGCTTTCCGGGAAGCTGCCCGGTTAGCGAACCTTAAGCGTCACGGGAGTCCACCATTTTGTGTTTCGTTCGCATTAAGATACAAGATGGAGGGCAAATAATGTTTAGAATGGGTAGAAGGGGTCATGGTAGACTTATCTTGACCCCCTAGGTTTTCTGAGCGTGGCTGAGGAGGCTTATATGTGCGGGAAAAAAAAATTTTTTTTAAAAAATTCCGCGAGGTTAGCTTTCGGTTAGCGAACCGGGTAGCGCTCCGGGGAGCGAATTTTGTGGAAAATTAGTGAAAAAAGTTAGAGAAAAATAATAATTGTGAGTGATCAGATGTAGGGTAGCTCTGAGAAGAGCTTTTGGGTTTATGGTACATTTAGGTACTTATAAGTAGGTACCAATGCACAGTCTTAAATTCAGAATGAAAATTCTGTTGCCCTCATCTGAGAAGTGAACTCCATCTCCTCTGTAGATATCTTGCATGTAGTAACGCAAGTTGTTGTTGTACAGAGAGCCCATTCCATGGTCTCTCATGTAAGCTGAAACAGATTTGTTTACATGCTTCCTCGCTTTCTCAATTTGTGGACAAAATTGGTTGGACCACCTCCATTTCTGTCTTTGGCATATATTGGAATATACCAAGGCAGTTTGAGGAAAAAGTGCCATTAATTGCTCCAAGGTGTCCTTTAAAAGCATTTCCAGACCTACCCCTGTCAAAGTGCCCAAATCATTACCTCCACAGTGCACTATTAACAGGTCAGGTTTTGGCAAATGCATAAAGGTTTTCACCAATGGAATCAATTGGTGACATTTTAATCCTCTTTGGCCCAACCAGTTAATTTCCACATCTTGTAAATTGAGGTTGTGTAAATTTCTGCTCTCAGCATACCTTTGAGCCCAGTGGATGTAACTATGTCCAACAATCCAGACGTTAAACATGGTGGAAGAAGGTTGTTCTGCAGTCAGATGAAGTGTGGTAATGAAAGGGCAGTTGAAACAGTAGGAGTTTCTAAAGAAAAAAAACTGTGGTTTTACTATGCTAATGATTCATTAGCAGTGATTGGTGCATTTCCATTTCTGAAAACAGAAAGTTAGGGTGCATGGATGTGTTCTTTGAAAGATGTAATTTGAATGGTCAAGGAAGAAACAATTAATGAAAGATTGCACTGGATACGCAGGTGCACTGAGAGTTCAGAGTTCAATTGAAACATTGTTTTGTGAATTTGGAAACATGAGAGGTCTTCCAGGAGGCGGTTGCTATGGAAACAATTTACAAAAGGGGGTGGTGATGAACAGAGTGTCTGAATTGAGCAGACCACTCTTACCCAGTCCAAAGATCAGGGCTTGATCCATCACCGTTATTTATCTCACTGCCCCATCCCAGCTCAGAACATGGCTATATGCAAATCAGTCTGTCCCTGGCCCAGTGCATCATGGGAACAGGGCAGACTAAACTACCAAGCCAATTCTTTACCAGAAAGGAGACAAGCTACCGGGGACCGGTTTCTGGCATTTCAGCCTCTTCGGCCCGGCTTGCTTGAATCCTGATGGAGCAGTGAGAAAGGGACTCATGTCTGAGTATACCCTGCCACACCTATAGTGGCCAAAATCGATTTACAAAAGGGGGTGGTGATGAACAGAGTGTCTGAATTGAGCAGACCACTCTTACCCAGTCCAAAGATCAGGGCTTGATCCATCACCGTTATTTATCTCACTGCCCCATCCCAGCTCAGAACATGGCTATATGCAAATCAGTCTGTCCCTGGCCCAGTGCATCATGGGAACAGGGCAGACTAAACTACCAAGCCAATTCTTTACCAGAAAGGAGACAAGCTACCGGGGACCGGTTTCTGGCATTTCAGCCTCTTCGGCCCGGCTTGCTTGAATCCTGATGGAGCAGTGAGAAAGGGACTCATGTCTGAGTATACCCTGCCACACCTATAGTGGCCAAAATCGATTTACAAAAGGGGGTGGTGATGAACAGAGTGTCTGAATTGAGCAGACCACTCTTACCCAGTCCAAAGATCAGGGCTTGATCCATCACCGTTATTTATCTCACTGCCCCATCCCAGCTCAGAACATGGCTATATGCAAATCAGTCTGTCCCTGGCCCAGTGCATCATGGGAACAGGGCAGACTAAACTACCAAGCCAATTCTTTACCAGAAAGGAGACAAGCTACCGGGGACCGGTTTCTGGCATTTCAGCCTCTTCGGCCCGGCTTGCTTGAATCCTGATGGAGCAGTGAGAAAGGGACTCATGTCTGAGTATACCCTGCCACACCTATAGTGGCCAAAATCGATTTACAAAAGGGGGTGGTGATGAACAGAGTGTCTGAATTGAGCAGACCACTCTTACCCAGTCCAAAGATCAGGGCTTGATCCATCACCGTTATTTATCTCACTGCCCCATCCCAGCTCAGAACATGGCTATATGCAAATCAGTCTGTCCCTGGCCCAGTGCATCATGGGAACAGGGCAGACTAAACTACCAAGCCAATTCTTTACCAGAAAGGAGACAAGCTACCGGGGACCGGTTTCTGGCATTTCAGCCTCTTCGGCCCGGCTTGCTTGAATCCTGATGGAGCAGTGAGAAAGGGACTCATGTCTGAGTATACCCTGCCACACCTATAGTGGCCAAAATCGATTTACAAAAGGGGGTGGTGATGAACAGAGTGTCTGAATTGAGCAGACCACTCTTACCCAGTCCAAAGATCAGGGCTTGATCCATCACCGTTATTTATCTCACTGCCCCATCCCAGCTCAGAACATGGCTATATGCAAATCAGTCTGTCCCTGGCCCAGTGCATCATGGGAACAGGGCAGACTAAACTACCAAGCCAATTCTTTACCAGAAAGGAGACAAGCTACCGGGGACCGGTTTCTGGCATTTCAGCCTCTTCGGCCCGGCTTGCTTGAATCCTGATGGAGCAGTGAGAAAGGGACTCATGTCTGAGTATACCCTGCCACACCTATAGTGGCCAAAATCGATTTACAAAAGGGGGTGGTGATGAACAGAGTGTCTGAATTGAGCAGACCACTCTTACCCAGTCCAAAGATCAGGGCTTGATCCATCACCGTTATTTATCTCACTGCCCCATCCCAGCTCAGAACATGGCTATATGCAAATCAGTCTGTCCCTGGCCCAGTGCATCATGGGAACAGGGCAGACTAAACTACCAAGCCAATTCTTTACCAGAAAGGAGACAAGCTACCGGGGACCGGTTTCTGGCATTTCAGCCTCTTCGGCCCGGCTTGCTTGAATCCTGATGGAGCAGTGAGAAAGGGACTCATGTCTGAGTATACCCTGCCACACCTATAGTGGCCAAAATCGATTTACAAAAGGGGGTGGTGATGAACAGAGTGTCTGAATTGAGCAGACCACTCTTACCCAGTCCAAAGATCAGGGCTTGATCCATCACCGTTATTTATCTCACTGCCCCATCCCAGCTCAGAACATGGCTATATGCAAATCAGTCTGTCCCTGGCCCAGTGCATCATGGGAACAGGGCAGACTAAACTACCAAGCCAATTCTTTACCAGAAAGGAGACAAGCTACCGGGGACCGGTTTCTGGCATTTCAGCCTCTTCGGCCCGGCTTGCTTGAATCCTGATGGAGCAGTGAGAAAGGGACTCATGTCTGAGTATACCCTGCCACACCTATAGTGGCCAAAATCGATTTACAAAAGGGGGTGGTGATGAACAGAGTGTCTGAATTGAGCAGACCACTCTTACCCAGTCCAAAGATCAGGGCTTGATCCATCACCGTTATTTATCTCACTGCCCCATCCCAGCTCAGAACATGGCTATATGCAAATCAGTCTGTCCCTGGCCCAGTGCATCATGGGAACAGGGCAGACTAAACTACCAAGCCAATTCTTTACCAGAAAGGAGACAAGCTACCGGGGACCGGTTTCTGGCATTTCAGCCTCTTCGGCCCGGCTTGCTTGAATCCTGATGGAGCAGTGAGAAAGGGACTCATGTCTGAGTATACCCTGCCACACCTATAGTGGCCAAAATCGATTTACAAAAGGGGGTGGTGATGAACAGAGTGTCTGAATTGAGCAGACCACTCTTACCCAGTCCAAAGATCAGGGCTTGATCCATCACCGTTATTTATCTCACTGCCCCATCCCAGCTCAGAACATGGCTATATGCAAATCAGTCTGTCCCTGGCCCAGTGCATCATGGGAACAGGGCAGACTAAACTACCAAGCCAATTCTTTACCAGAAAGGAGACAAGCTACCGGGGACCGGTTTCTGGCATTTCAGCCTCTTCGGCCCGGCTTGCTTGAATCCTGATGGAGCAGTGAGAAAGGGACTCATGTCTGAGTATACCCTGCCACACCTATAGTGGCCAAAATCGATTTACAAAAGGGGGTGGTGATGAACAGAGTGTCTGAATTGAGCAGACCACTCTTACCCAGTCCAAAGATCAGGGCTTGATCCATCACCGTTATTTATCTCACTGCCCCATCCCAGCTCAGAACATGGCTATATGCAAATCAGTCTGTCCCTGGCCCAGTGCATCATGGGAACAGGGCAGACTAAACTACCAAGCCAATTCTTTACCAGAAAGGAGACAAGCTACCGGGGACCGGTTTCTGGCATTTCAGCCTCTTCGGCCCGGCTTGCTTGAATCCTGATGGAGCAGTGAGAAAGGGACTCATGTCTGAGTATACCCTGCCACACCTATAGTGGCCAAAATCGATTTACAAAAGGGGGTGGTGATGAACAGAGTGTCTGAATTGAGCAGACCACTCTTACCCAGTCCAAAGATCAGGGCTTGATCCATCACCGTTATTTATCTCACTGCCCCATCCCAGCTCAGAACATGGCTATATGCAAATCAGTCTGTCCCTGGCCCAGTGCATCATGGGAACAGGGCAGACTAAACTACCAAGCCAATTCTTTACCAGAAAGGAGACAAGCTACCGGGGACCGGTTTCTGGCATTTCAGCCTCTTCGGCCCGGCTTGCTTGAATCCTGATGGAGCAGTGAGAAAGGGACTCATGTCTGAGTATACCCTGCCACACCTATAGTGGCCAAAATCGATTTACAAAAGGGGGTGGTGATGAACAGAGTGTCTGAATTGAGCAGACCACTCTTACCCAGTCCAAAGATCAGGGCTTGATCCATCACCGTTATTTATCTCACTGCCCCATCCCAGCTCAGAACATGGCTATATGCAAATCAGTCTGTCCCTGGCCCAGTGCATCATGGGAACAGGGCAGACTAAACTACCAAGCCAATTCTTTACCAGAAAGGAGACAAGCTACCGGGGACCGGTTTCTGGCATTTCAGCCTCTTCGGCCCGGCTTGCTTGAATCCTGATGGAGCAGTGAGAAAGGGACTCATGTCTGAGTATACCCTGCCACACCTATAGTGGCCAAAATCGATTTACAAAAGGGGGTGGTGATGAACAGAGTGTCTGAATTGAGCAGACCACTCTTACCCAGTCCAAAGATCAGGGCTTGATCCATCACCGTTATTTATCTCACTGCCCCATCCCAGCTCAGAACATGGCTATATGCAAATCAGTCTGTCCCTGGCCCAGTGCATCATGGGAACAGGGCAGACTAAACTACCAAGCCAATTCTTTACCAGAAAGGAGACAAGCTACCGGGGACCGGTTTCTGGCATTTCAGCCTCTTCGGCCCGGCTTGCTTGAATCCTGATGGAGCAGTGAGAAAGGGACTCATGTCTGAGTATACCCTGCCACACCTATAGTGGCCAAAATCGATTTACAAAAGGGGGTGGTGATGAACAGAGTGTCTGAATTGAGCAGACCACTCTTACCCAGTCCAAAGATCAGGGCTTGATCCATCACCGTTATTTATCTCACTGCCCCATCCCAGCTCAGAACATGGCTATATGCAAATCAGTCTGTCCCTGGCCCAGTGCATCATGGGAACAGGGCAGACTAAACTACCAAGCCAATTCTTTACCAGAAAGGAGACAAGCTACCGGGGACCGGTTTCTGGCATTTCAGCCTCTTCGGCCCGGCTTGCTTGAATCCTGATGGAGCAGTGAGAAAGGGACTCATGTCTGAGTATACCCTGCCACACCTATAGTGGCCAAAATCGATTTACAAAAGGGGGTGGTGATGAACAGAGTGTCTGAATTGAGCAGACCACTCTTACCCAGTCCAAAGATCAGGGCTTGATCCATCACCGTTATTTATCTCACTGCCCCATCCCAGCTCAGAACATGGCTATATGCAAATCAGTCTGTCCCTGGCCCAGTGCATCATGGGAACAGGGCAGACTAAACTACCAAGCCAATTCTTTACCAGAAAGGAGACAAGCTACCGGGGACCGGTTTCTGGCATTTCAGCCTCTTCGGCCCGGCTTGCTTGAATCCTGATGGAGCAGTGAGAAAGGGACTCATGTCTGAGTATACCCTGCCACACCTATAGTGGCCAAAATCGATTTACAAAAGGGGGTGGTGATGAACAGAGTGTCTGAATTGAGCAGACCACTCTTACCCAGTCCAAAGATCAGGGCTTGATCCATCACCGTTATTTATCTCACTGCCCCATCCCAGCTCAGAACATGGCTATATGCAAATCAGTCTGTCCCTGGCCCAGTGCATCATGGGAACAGGGCAGACTAAACTACCAAGCCAATTCTTTACCAGAAAGGAGACAAGCTACCGGGGACCGGTTTCTGGCATTTCAGCCTCTTCGGCCCGGCTTGCTTGAATCCTGATGGAGCAGTGAGAAAGGGACTCATGTCTGAGTATACCCTGCCACACCTATAGTGGCCAAAATCGATTTACAAAAGGGGGTGGTGATGAACAGAGTGTCTGAATTGAGCAGACCACTCTTACCCAGTCCAAAGATCAGGGCTTGATCCATCACCGTTATTTATCTCACTGCCCCATCCCAGCTCAGAACATGGCTATATGCAAATCAGTCTGTCCCTGGCCCAGTGCATCATGGGAACAGGGCAGACTAAACTACCAAGCCAATTCTTTACCAGAAAGGAGACAAGCTACCGGGGACCGGTTTCTGGCATTTCAGCCTCTTCGGCCCGGCTTGCTTGAATCCTGATGGAGCAGTGAGAAAGGGACTCATGTCTGAGTATACCCTGCCACACCTATAGTGGCCAAAATCGATTTACAAAAGGGGGTGGTGATGAACAGAGTGTCTGAATTGAGCAGACCACTCTTACCCAGTCCAAAGATCAGGGCTTGATCCATCACCGTTATTTATCTCACTGCCCCATCCCAGCTCAGAACATGGCTATATGCAAATCAGTCTGTCCCTGGCCCAGTGCATCATGGGAACAGGGCAGACTAAACTACCAAGCCAATTCTTTACCAGAAAGGAGACAAGCTACCGGGGACCGGTTTCTGGCATTTCAGCCTCTTCGGCCCGGCTTGCTTGAATCCTGATGGTCCCCGGTAGCTTGTTTCCTTCCCAGTGTAAGAATTGGCTTTTGTAGTTTGGTTTGCCCTGTTCCCATCATGCACTGGGACAGGAACAGACTAATTTGCATACAGTCAGGTTCTGAAACTGGGATGGTGCAGTGAGCTAAAAAACGGTGTTGGATCTAGCCCTGATCTCTTGACTGGGTGAGAGTATTCTGTTTAATTCAGAGACTCTGTCCCTCACCACCCCTTGTTGTAAATATTTTTGTCCACCCTAAGCGTGGAAGGGTATACTCAGATGTGAGTCCCTTGCTCATTGCACCATCAGGATTCAAGCAAGCCGGGCCGAAGAGGCTGAAATGCCAGAAACCGGTCCCCGGTAGCTTGTTTCCTTCCCAGTGTAAGAATTGGCTTTTGTAGTTTGGTTTGCCCTGTTCCCATCATGCACTGGGACAGGAACAGACTAATTTGCATACAGTCAGGTTCTGAAACTGGGATGGTGCAGTGAGCTAAAAAACGGTGTTGGATCTAGCCCTGATCTCTTGACTGGGTGAGAGTATTCTGTTTAATTCAGAGACTCTGTCCCTCACCACCCCTTGTTGTAAATATTTTTGTCCACCCTAAGCGTGGAAGGGTATACTCAGATGTGAGTCCCTTGCTCATTGCACCATCAGGATTCAAGCAAGCCGGGCCGAAGAGGCTGAAATGCCAGAAACCGGTCCCCGGTAGCTTGTTTCCTTCCCAGTGTAAGAATTGGCTTTTGTAGTTTGGTTTGCCCTGTTCCCATCATGCACTGGGACAGGAACAGACTAATTTGCATACAGTCAGGTTCTGAAACTGGGATGGTGCAGTGAGCTAAAAAACGGTGTTGGATCTAGCCCTGATCTCTTGACTGGGTGAGAGTATTCTGTTTAATTCAGAGACTCTGTCCCTCACCACCCCTTGTTGTAAATATTTTTGTCCACCCTAAGCGTGGAAGGGTATACTCAGATGTGAGTCCCTTGCTCATTGCACCATCAGGATTCAAGCAAGCCGGGCCGAAGAGGCTGAAATGCCAGAAACCGGTCCCCGGTAGCTTGTTTCCTTCCCAGTGTAAGAATTGGCTTTTGTAGTTTGGTTTGCCCTGTTCCCATCATGCACTGGGACAGGAACAGACTAATTTGCATACAGTCAGGTTCTGAAACTGGGATGGTGCAGTGAGCTAAAAAACGGTGTTGGATCTAGCCCTGATCTCTTGACTGGGTGAGAGTATTCTGTTTAATTCAGAGACTCTGTCCCTCACCACCCCTTGTTGTAAATATTTTTGTCCACCCTAAGCGTGGAAGGGTATACTCAGATGTGAGTCCCTTGCTCATTGCACCATCTGGATTCAAGCAAGCCGGGCCGAAGAGGCTGAAATGCCAGAAACCGGTCCCCGGTAGCTTGTTTCCTTCCCAGTGTAAGAATTGGCTTTTGTAGTTTGGTTTGCCCTGTTCCCATCATGCACTGGGACAGGAACAGACTAATTTGCATACAGTCAGGTTCTGAAACTGGGATGGTGCAGTGAGCTAAAAAACGGTGTTGGATCTAGCCCTGATCTCTTGACTGGGTGAGAGTATTCTGTTTAATTCAGAGACTCTGTCCCTCACCACCCCTTGTTGTAAATATTTTTGTCCACCCTAAGCGTGGAAGGGTATACTCAGATGTGAGTCCCTTGCTCATTGCACCATCAGGATTCAAGCAAGCCGGGCCGAAGAGGCTGAAATGCCAGAAACCGGTCCCCGGTAGCTTGTTTCCTTCCCAGTGTAAGAATTGGCTTTTGTAGTTTGGTTTGCCCTGTTCCCATCATGCACTGGGACAGGAACAGACTAATTTGCATACAGTCAGGTTCTGAAACTGGGATGGTGCAGTGAGCTAAAAAACGGTGTTGGATCTAGCCCTGATCTCTTGACTGGGTGAGAGTATTCTGTTTAATTCAGAGACTCTGTCCCTCACCACCCCTTGTTGTAAATATTTTTGTCCACCCTAAGCGTGGAAGGGTATACTCAGATGTGAGTCCCTTGCTCATTGCACCATCAGGATTCAAGCAAGCCGGGCCGAAGAGGCTGAAATGCCAGAAACCGGTCCCCGGTAGCTTGTTTCCTTCCCAGTGTAAGAATTGGCTTTTGTAGTTTGGTTTGCCCTGTTCCCATCATGCACTGGGACAGGAACAGACTAATTTGCATACAGTCAGGTTCTGAAACTGGGATGGTGCAGTGAGCTAAAAAACGGTGTTGGATCTAGCCCTGATCTCTTGACTGGGTGAGAGTATTCTGTTTAATTCAGAGACTCTGTCCCTCACCACCCCTTGTTGTAAATATTTTTGTCCACCCTAAGCGTGGAAGGGTATACTCAGATGTGAGTCCCTTGCTCATTGCACCATCAGGATTCAAGCAAGCCGGGCCGAAGAGGCTGATATGCCAGAAACCGGTCCCCGGTAGCTTGTTTCCTTCCCAGTGTAAGAATTGGCTTTTGTAGTTTGGTTTGCCCTGTTCCCATCATGCACTGGGACAGGAACAGACTAATTTGCATACAGTCAGGTTCTGAAACTGGGATGGTGCAGTGAGCTAAAAAACGGTGTTGGATCTAGCCCTGATCTCTTGACTGGGTGAGAGTATTCTGTTTAATTCAGAGACTCTGTCCCTCACCACCCCTTGTTGTAAATATTTTTGTCCACCCTAAGCGTGGAAGGGTATACTCAGATGTGAGTCCCTTGCTCATTGCACCATCAGGATTCAAGCAAGCCGGGCCGAAGAGGCTGAAATGCCAGAAACCGGTCCCCGGTAGCTTGTTTCCTTCCCAGTGTAAGAATTGGCTTTTGTAGTTTGGTTTGCCCTGTTCCCATCATGCACTGGGACAGGAACAGACTAATTTGCATACAGTCAGGTTCTGAAACTGGGATGGTGCAGTGAGCTAAAAAACGGTGTTGGATCTAGCCCTGATCTCTTGACTGGGTGAGAGTATTCTGTTTAATTCAGAGACTCTGTCCCTCACCACCCCTTGTTGTAAATATTTTTGTCCACCCTAAGCGTGGAAGGGTATACTCAGATGTGAGTCCCTTGCTCATTGCACCATCAGGATTCAAGCAAGCCGGGCCGAAGAGGCTGAAATGCCAGAAACCGGTCCCCGGTAGCTTGTTTCCTTCCCAGTGTAAGAATTGGCTTTTGTAGTTTGGTTTGCCCTGTTCCCATCATGCACTGGGACAGGAACAGACTAATTTGCATACAGTCAGGTTCTGAAACTGGGATGGTGCAGTGAGCTAAAAAACGGTGTTGGATCTAGCCCTGATCTCTTGACTGGGTGAGAGTATTCTGTTTAATTCAGAGACTCTGTCCCTCACCACCCCTTGTTGTAAATATTTTTGTCCACCCTAAGCGTGGAAGGGTATACTCAGATGTGAGTCCCTTGCTCATTGCACCATCAGGATTCAAGCAAGCCGGGCCGAAGAGGCTGAAATGCCAGAAACCGGTCCCCGGTAGCTTGTTTCCTTCCCAGTGTAAGAATTGGCTTTTGTAGTTTGGTTTGCCCTGTTCCCATCATGCACTGGGACAGGAACAGACTAATTTGCATACAGTCAGGTTCTGAAACTGGGATGGTGCAGTGAGCTAAAAAACGGTGTTGGATCTAGCCCTGATCTCTTGACTGGGTGAGAGTATTCTGTTTAATTCAGAGACTCTGTCCCTCACCACCCCTTGTTGTAAATATTTTTGTCCACCCTAAGCGTGGAAGGGTATACTCAGATGTGAGTCCCTTGCTCATTGCACCATCAGGATTCAAGCAAGCCGGGCCGAAGAGGCTGAAATGCCAGAAACCGGTCCCCGGTAGCTTGTTTCCTTCCCAGTGTAAGAATTGGCTTTTGTAGTTTGGTTTGCCCTGTTCCCATCATGCACTGGGACAGGAACAGACTAATTTGCATACAGTCAGGTTCTGAAACTGGGATGGTGCAGTGAGCTAAAAAACGGTGTTGGATCTAGCCCTGATCTCTTGACTGGGTGAGAGTATTCTGTTTAATTCAGAGACTCTGTCCCTCACCACCCCTTGTTGTAAATATTTTTGTCCACCCTAAGCGTGGAAGGGTATACTCAGATGTGAGTCCCTTGCTCATTGCACCATCAGGATTCAAGCAAGCCGGGCCGAAGAGGCTGAAATGCCAGAAACCGGTCCCCGGTAGCTTGTTTCCTTCCCAGTGTAAGAATTGGCTTTTGTAGTTTGGTTTGCCCTGTTCCCATCATGCACTGGGACAGGAACAGACTAATTTGCATACAGTCAGGTTCTGAAACTGGGATGGTGCAGTGAGCTAAAAAACGGTGTTGGATCTAGCCCTGATCTCTTGACTGGGTGAGAGTATTCTGTTTAATTCAGAGACTCTGTCCCTCACCACCCCTTGTTGTAAATATTTTTGTCCACCCTAAGCGTGGAAGGGTATACTCAGATGTGAGTCCCTTGCTCATTGCACCATCAGGATTCAAGCAAGCCGGGCCGAAGAGGCTGAAATGCCAGAAACCGGTCCCCGGTAGCTTGTTTCCTTCCCAGTGTAAGAATTGGCTTTTGTAGTTTGGTTTGCCCTGTTCCCATCATGCACTGGGACAGGAACAGACTAATTTGCATACAGTCAGGTTCTGAAACTGGGATGGTGCAGTGAGCTAAAAAACGGTGTTGGATCTAGCCCTGATCTCTTGACTGGGTGAGAGTATTCTGTTTAATTCAGAGACTCTGTCCCTCACCACCCCTTGTTGTAAATATTTTTGTCCACCCTAAGCGTGGAAGGGTATACTCAGATGTGAGTCCCTTGCTCATTGCACCATCAGGATTCAAGCAAGCCGGGCCGAAGAGGCTGAAATGCCAGAAACCGGTCCCCGGTAGCTTGTTTCCTTCCCAGTGTAAGAATTGGCTTTTGTAGTTTGGTTTGCCCTGTTCCCATCATGCACTGGGACAGGAACAGACTAATTTGCATACAGTCAGGTTCTGAAACTGGGATGGTGCAGTGAGCTAAAAAACGGTGTTGGATCTAGCCCTGATCTCTTGACTGGGTGAGAGTATTCTGTTTAATTCAGAGACTCTGTCCCTCACCACCCCTTGTTGTAAATATTTTTGTCCACCCTAAGCGTGGAAGGGTATACTCAGATGTGAGTCCCTTGCTCATTGCACCATCAGGATTCAAGCAAGCCGGGCCGAAGAGGCTGAAATGCCAGAAACCGGTCCCCGGTAGCTTGTTTCCTTCCCAGTGTAAGAATTGGCTTTTGTAGTTTGGTTTGCCCTGTTCCCATCATGCACTGGGACAGGAACAGACTAATTTGCATACAGTCAGGTTCTGAAACTGGGATGGTGCAGTGAGCTAAAAAACGGTGTTGGATCTAGCCCTGATCTCTTGACTGGGTGAGAGTATTCTGTTTAATTCAGAGACTCTGTCCCTCACCACCCCTTGTTGTAAATATTTTTGTCCACCCTAAGCGTGGAAGGGTATACTCAGATGTGAGTCCCTTGCTCATTGCACCATCAGGATTCAAGCAAGCCGGGCCGAAGACGGCTGAAATGCCAGAAACCGGTCCCCGGTAGCTTGTTTCCTTCCCAGTGTAAGAATTGGCTTTTGTAGTTTGGTTTGCCCTGTTCCCATCATGCACTGGGACAGGAACAGACTAATTTGCATACAGTCAGGTTCTGAAACTGGGATGGTGCAGTGAGCTAAAAAACGGTGTTGGATCTAGCCCTGATCTCTTGACTGGGTGAGAGTATTCTGCTTAATTCAGAGACTCTGTCCCTCACCACCCCTTGTTGTAAATATTTTTGTCCACCCTAAGCGTGGAAGGGTATACTCAGATGTGAGTCCCTTGCTCATTGCACCATCAGGATTCAAGCAAGCCGGGCCGAAGACGGCTGAAATGCCAGAAACCGGTCCCCGGTAGCTTGTTTCCTTCCCAGTGTAAGAATTGGCTTTTGTAGTTTGGTTTGCCCTGTTCCCATCATGCACTGGGACAGGAACAGACTAATTTGCATACAGCCAGGTTCTGAAACTGGGATGGTGCAGTGAGCTAAAAAACGGTGTTGGATCTAGCCCTGATCTCTTGACTGGGTGAGAGTATTCTGCTTAATTCAGAGACTCTGTCCCTCACCACCCCTTGTTGTAAATATTTTTGTCCACCCTAAGCGTGGAAGGGTATACTCAGATGTGAGTCCCTTGCTCATTGCACCATCAGGATTCAAGCAAGCCGGGCCGAAGAGGCTGAAATGCCAGAAACCGGTCCCCGGTAGCTTGTTTCCTTCCCAGTGTAAGAATTGGCTTTTGTAGTTTGGTTTGCCCTGTTCCCATCATGCACTGGGACAGGAACAGACTAATTTGCATACAGCCAGGTTCTGAAACTGGGATGGTGCAGTGAGCTAAAAAACGGTGTTGGATCTAGCCCTGATCTCTTGACTGGGTGAGAGTATTCTGCTTAATTCAGAGACTCTGTCCCTCACCACCCCTTGTTGTAAATATTTTTGTCCACCCTAAGCGTGGAAGGGTATACTCAGATGTGAGTCCCTTGCTCATTGCACCATCAGGATTCAAGCAAGCCGGGCCGAAGACGGCTGAAATGCCAGAAACCGGTCCCCGGTAGCTTGTTTCCTTCCCAGTGTAAGAATTGGCTTTTGTAGTTTGGTTTGCCCTGTTCCCATCATGCACTGGGACAGGAACAGACTAATTTGCATACAGCCAGGTTCTGAAACTGGGATGGTGCAGTGAGCTAAAAAACGGTGTTGGATCTAGCCCTGATCTCTTGACTGGGTGAGAGTATTCTGCTTAATTCAGAGACTCTGTCCCTCACCACCCCTTGTTGTAAATATTTTTGTCCACCCTAAGCGTGGAAGGGTATACTCAGATGTGAGTCCCTTGCTCATTGCACCATCAGGATTCAAGCAAGCCGGGCCGAAGACGGCTGAAATGCCAGAAACCGGTCCCCGGTAGCTTGTTTCCTTCCCAGTGTAAGAATTGGCTTTTGTAGTTTGGTTTGCCCTGTTCCCATCATGCACTGGGACAGGAACAGACTAATTTGCATACAGCCAGGTTCTGAAACTGGGATGGTGCAGTGAGCTAAAAAACGGTGTTGGATCTAGCCCTGATCTCTTGACTGGGTGAGAGTATTCTGCTTAATTCAGAGACTCTGTCCCTCACCACCCCTTGTTGTAAATATTTTTGTCCACCCTAAGCGTGGAAGGGTATACTCAGATGTGAGTCCCTTGCTCATTGCACCATCAGGATTCAAGCAAGCCGGGCCGAAGACGGCTGAAATGCCAGAAACCGGTCCCCGGTAGCTTGTTTCCTTCCCAGTGTAAGAATTGGCTTTTGTAGTTTGGTTTGCCCTGTTCCCATCATGCACTGGGACAGGAACAGACTAATTTGCATACAGCCAGGTTCTGAAACTGGGATGGTGCAGTGAGCTAAAAAACGGTGTTGGATCTAGCCCTGATCTCTTGACTGGGTGAGAGTATTCTGCTTAATTCAGAGACTCTGTCCCTCACCACCCCTTGTTGTAAATATTTTTGTCCACCCTAAGCGTGGAAGGGTATACTCAGATGTGAGTCCCTTGCTCATTGCACCATCAGGATTCAAGCAAGCCGGGCCGAAGACGGCTGAAATGCCAGAAACCGGTCCCCGGTAGCTTGTTTCCTTCCCAGTGTAAGAATTGGCTTTTGTAGTTTGGTTTGCCCTGTTCCCATCATGCACTGGGACAGGAACAGACTAATTTGCATACAGCCAGGTTCTGAAACTGGGATGGTGCAGTGAGCTAAAAAACGGTGTTGGATCTAGCCCTGATCTCTTGACTGGGTGAGAGTATTCTGCTTAATTCAGAGACTCTGTCCCTCACCACCCCTTGTTGTAAATATTTTTGTCCACCCTAAGCGTGGAAGGGTATACTCAGATGTGAGTCCCTTGCTCATTGCACCATCAGGATTCAAGCAAGCCGGGCCGAAGACGGCTGAAATGCCAGAAACCGGTCCCCGGTAGCTTGTTTCCTTCCCAGTGTAAGAATTGGCTTTTGTAGTTTGGTTTGCCCTGTTCCCATCATGCACTGGGACAGGAACAGACTAATTTGCATACAGCCAGGTTCTGAAACTGGGATGGTGCAGTGAGCTAAAAAACGGTGTTGGATCTAGCCCTGATCTCTTGACTGGGTGAGAGTATTCTGCTTAATTCAGAGACTCTGTCCCTCACCACCCCTTGTTGTAAATATTTTTGTCCACCCTAAGCGTGGAAGGGTATACTCAGATGTGAGTCCCTTGCTCATTGCACCATCAGGATTCAAGCAAGCCGGGCCGAAGACGGCTGAAATGCCAGAAACCGGTCCCCGGTAGCTTGTTTCCTTCCCAGTGTAAGAATTGGCTTTTGTAGTTTGGTTTGCCCTGTTCCCATCATGCACTGGGACAGGAACAGACTAATTTGCATACAGCCAGGTTCTGAAACTGGGATGGTGCAGTGAGCTAAAAAACGGTGTTGGATCTAGCCCTGATCTCTTGACTGGGTGAGAGTATTCTGCTTAATTCAGAGACTCTGTCCCTCACCACCCCTTGTTGTAAATATTTTTGTCCACCCTAAGCGTGGAAGGGTATACTCAGATGTGAGTCCCTTGCTCATTGCACCATCAGGATTCAAGCAAGCCGGGCCGAAGACGGCTGAAATGCCAGAAACCGGTCCCCGGTAGCTTGTTTCCTTCCCAGTGTAAGAATTGGCTTTTGTAGTTTGGTTTGCCCTGTTCCCATCATGCACTGGGACAGGAACAGACTAATTTGCATACAGCCAGGTTCTGAAACTGGGATGGTGCAGTGAGCTAAAAAACGGTGTTGGATCTAGCCCTGATCTCTTGACTGGGTGAGAGTATTCTGCTTAATTCAGAGACTCTGTCCCTCACCACCCCTTGTTGTAAATATTTTTGTCCACCCTAAGCGTGGAAGGGTATACTCAGATGTGAGTCCCTTGCTCATTGCACCATCAGGATTCAAGCAAGCCGGGCCGAAGACGGCTGAAATGCCAGAAACCGGTCCCCGGTAGCTTGTTTCCTTCCCAGTGTAAGAATTGGCTTTTGTAGTTTGGTTTGCCCTGTTCCCATCATGCACTGGGACAGGAACAGACTAATTTGCATACAGTCAGGTTCTGAAACTGGGATGGTGCAGTGAGCTAAAAAACGGTGTTGGATCTAGCCCTGATCTCTTGACTGGGTGAGAGTATTCTGCTTAATTCAGAGACTCTGTCCCTCACCACCCCTTGTTGTAAATATTTTTGTCCACCCTAAGCGTGGAAGGGTATACTCAGATGTGAGTCCCTTGCTCATTGCACCATCAGGATTCAAGCAAGCCGGGCCGAAGACGGCTGAAATGCCAGAAACCGGTCCCCGGTAGCTTGTTTCCTTCCCAGTGTAAGAATTGGCTTTTGTAGTTTGGTTTGCCCTGTTCCCATCATGCACTGGGACAGGAACAGACTAATTTGCATACAGCCAGGTTCTGAAACTGGGATGGTGCAGTGAGCTAAAAAACGGTGTTGGATCTAGCCCTGATCTCTTGACTGGGTGAGAGTATTCTGCTTAATTCAGAGACTCTGTCCCTCACCACCCCTTGTTGTAAATATTTTTGTCCACCCTAAGCGTGGAAGGGTATACTCAGATGTGAGTCCCTTGCTCATTGCACCATCAGGATTCAAGCAAGCCGGGCCGAAGACGGCTGAAATGCCAGAAACCGGTCCCCGGTAGCTTGTTTCCTTCCCAGTGTAAGAATTGGCTTTTGTAGTTTGGTTTGCCCTGTTCCCATCATGCACTGGGACAGGAACAGACTAATTTGCATACAGCCAGGTTCTGAAACTGGGATGGTGCAGTGAGCTAAAAAACGGTGTTGGATCTAGCCCTGATCTCTTGACTGGGTGAGAGTATTCTGCTTAATTCAGAGACTCTGTCCCTCACCACCCCTTGTTGTAAATATTTTTGTCCACCCTAAGCGTGGAAGGGTATACTCAGATGTGAGTCCCTTGCTCATTGCACCATCAGGATTCAAGCAAGCCGGGCCGAAGACGGCTGAAATGCCAGAAACCGGTCCCCGGTAGCTTGTTTCCTTCCCAGTGTAAGAATTGGCTTTTGTAGTTTGGTTTGCCCTGTTCCCATCATGCACTGGGACAGGAACAGACTAATTTGCATACAGCCAGGTTCTGAAACTGGGATGGTGCAGTGAGCTAAAAAACGGTGTTGGATCTAGCCCTGATCTCTTGACTGGGTGAGAGTATTCTGCTTAATTCAGAGACTCTGTCCCTCACCACCCCTTGTTGTAAATATTTTTGTCCACCCTAAGCGTGGAAGGGTATACTCAGATGTGAGTCCCTTGCTCATTGCACCATCAGGATTCAAGCAAGCCGGGCCGAAGACGGCTGAAATGCCAGAAACCGGTCCCCGAGTAGCTTGTTTCCTTCCCAGTGTAAGAATTGGCTTTTGTAGTTTGGTTTGCCCTGTTCCCATCATGCACTGGGACAGGAACAGACTAATTTGCATACAGCCAGGTTCTGAAACTGGGATGGTGCAGTGAGCTAAAAAACGGTGTTGGATCTAGCCCTGATCTCTTGACTGGGTGAGAGTATTCTGCTTAATTCAGAGACTCTGTCCCTCACCACCCCTTGTTGTAAATATTTTTGTCCACCCTAAGCGTGGAAGGGTATACTCAGATGTGAGTCCCTTGCTCATTGCACCATCAGGATTCAAGCAAGCCGGGCCGAAGACGGCTGAAATGCCAGAAACCGGTCCCCGGTAGCTTGTTTCCTTCCCAGTGTAAGAATTGGCTTTTGTAGTTTGGTTTGCCCTGTTCCCATCATGCACTGGGACAGGAACAGACTAATTTGCATACAGCCAGGTTCTGAAACTGGGATGGTGCAGTGAGCTAAAAAACGGTGTTGGATCTAGCCCTGATCTCTTGACTGGGTGAGAGTATTCTGCTTAATTCAGAGACTCTGTCCCTCACCACCCCTTGTTGTAAATATTTTTGTCCACCCTAAGCGTGGAAGGGTATACTCAGATGTGAGTCCCTTGCTCATTGCACCATCAGGATTCAAGCAAGCCGGGCCGAAGACGGCTGAAATGCCAGAAACCGGTCCCCGGTAGCTTGTTTCCTTCCCAGTGTAAGAATTGGCTTTTGTAGTTTGGTTTGCCCTGTTCCCATCATGCACTGGGACAGGAACAGACTAATTTGCATACAGCCAGGTTCTGAAACTGGGATGGTGCAGTGAGCTAAAAAACGGTGTTGGATCTAGCCCTGATCTCTTGACTGGGTGAGAGTATTCTGCTTAATTCAGAGACTCTGTCCCTCACCACCCCTTGTTGTAAATATTTTTGTCCACCCTAAGCGTGGAAGGGTATACTCAGATGTGAGTCCCTTGCTCATTGCACCATCAGGATTCAAGCAAGCCGGGCCGAAGACGGCTGAAATGCCAGAAACCGGTCCCCGGTAGCTTGTTTCCTTCCCAGTGTAAGAATTGGCTTTTGTAGTTTGGTTTGCCCTGTTCCCATCATGCACTGGGACAGGAACAGACTAATTTGCATACAGCCAGGTTCTGAAACTGGGATGGTGCAGTGAGCTAAAAAACGGTGTTGGATCTAGCCCTGATCTCTTGACTGGGTGAGAGTATTCTGCTTAATTCAGAGACTCTGTCCCTCACCACCCCTTGTTGTAAATATTTTTGTCCACCCTAAGCGTGGAAGGGTATACTCAGATGTGAGTCCCTTGCTCATTGCACCATCAGGATTCAAGCAAGCCGGGCCGAAGACGGCTGAAATGCCAGAAACCGGTCCCCGGTAGCTTGTTTCCTTCCCAGTGTAAGAATTGGCTTTTGTAGTTTGGTTTGCCCTGTTCCCATCATGCACTGGGACAGGAACAGACTAATTTGCATACAGCCAGGTTCTGAAACTGGGATGGTGCAGTGAGCTAAAAAACGGTGTTGGATCTAGCCCTGATCTCTTGACTGGGTGAGAGTATTCTGCTTAATTCAGAGACTCTGTCCCTCACCACCCCTTGTTGTAAATATTTTTGTCCACCCTAAGCGTGGAAGGGTATACTCAGATGTGAGTCCCTTGCTCATTGCACCATCAGGATTCAAGCAAGCCGGGCCGAAGACGGCTGAAATGCCAGAAACCGGTCCCCGGTAGCTTGTTTCCTTCCCAGTGTAAGAATTGGCTTTTGTAGTTTGGTTTGCCCTGTTCCCATCATGCACTGGGACAGGAACAGACTAATTTGCATACAGCCAGGTTCTGAAACTGGGATGGTGCAGTGAGCTAAAAAACGGTGTTGGATCTAGCCCTGATCTCTTGACTGGGTGAGAGTATTCTGCTTAATTCAGAGACTCTGTCCCTCACCACCCCTTGTTGTAAATATTTTTGTCCACCCTAAGCGTGGAAGGGTATACTCAGATGTGAGTCCCTTGCTCATTGCACCATCAGGATTCAAGCAAGCCGGGCCGAAGACGGCTGAAATGCCAGAAACCGGTCCCCGGTAGCTTGTTTCCTTCCCAGTGTAAGAATTGGCTTTTGTAGTTTGGTTTGCCCTGTTCCCATCATGCACTGGGACAGGAACAGACTAATTTGCATACAGCCAGGTTCTGAAACTGGGATGGTGCAGTGAGCTAAAAAACGGTGTTGGATCTAGCCCTGATCTCTTGACTGGGTGAGAGTATTCTGCTTAATTCAGAGACTCTGTCCCTCACCACCCCTTGTTGTAAATATTTTTGTCCACCCTAAGCGTGGAAGGGTATACTCAGATGTGAGTCCCTTGCTCATTGCACCATCAGGATTCAAGCAAGCCGGGCCGAAGACGGCTGAAATGCCAGAAACCGGTCCCCGGTAGCTTGTTTCCTTCCCAGTGTAAGAATTGGCTTTTGTAGTTTGGTTTGCCCTGTTCCCATCATGCACTGGGACAGGAACAGACTAATTTGCATACAGCCAGGTTCTGAAACTGGGATGGTGCAGTGAGCTAAAAAACGGTGTTGGATCTAGCCCTGATCTCTTGACTGGGTGAGAGTATTCTGCTTAATTCAGAGACTCTGTCCCTCACCACCCCTTGTTGTAAATATTTTTGTCCACCCTAAGCGTGGAAGGGTATACTCAGATGTGAGTCCCTTGCTCATTGCACCATCAGGATTCAAGCAAGCCGGGCCGAAGACGGCTGAAATGCCAGAAACCGGTCCCCGGTAGCTTGTTTCCTTCCCAGTGTAAGAATTGGCTTTTGTAGTTTGGTTTGCCCTGTTCCCATCATGCACTGGGACAGGAACAGACTAATTTGCATACAGCCAGGTTCTGAAACTGGGATGGTGCAGTGAGCTAAAAAACGGTGTTGGATCTAGCCCTGATCTCTTGACTGGGTGAGAGTATTCTGCTTAATTCAGAGACTCTGTCCCTCACCACCCCTTGTTGTAAATATTTTTGTCCACCCTAAGCGTGGAAGGGTATACTCAGATGTGAGTCCCTTGCTCATTGCACCATCAGGATTCAAGCAAGCCGGGCCGAAGACGGCTGAAATGCCAGAAACCGGTCCCCGGTAGCTTGTTTCCTTCCCAGTGTAAGAATTGGCTTTTGTAGTTTGGTTTGCCCTGTTCCCATCATGCACTGGGACAGGAACAGACTAATTTGCATACAGCCAGGTTCTGAAACTGGGATGGTGCAGTGAGCTAAAAAACGGTGTTGGATCTAGCCCTGATCTCTTGACTGGGTGAGAGTATTCTGCTTAATTCAGAGACTCTGTCCCTCACCACCCCTTGTTGTAAATATTTTTGTCCACCCTAAGCGTGGAAGGGTATACTCAGATGTGAGTCCCTTGCTCATTGCACCATCAGGATTCAAGCAAGCCGGGCCGAAGACGGCTGAAATGCCAGAAACCGGTCCCCGGTAGCTTGTTTCCTTCCCAGTGTAAGAATTGGCTTTTGTAGTTTGGTTTGCCCTGTTCCCATCATGCACTGGGACAGGAACAGACTAATTTGCATACAGCCAGGTTCTGAAACTGGGATGGTGCAGTGAGCTAAAAAACGGTGTTGGATCTAGCCCTGATCTCTTGACTGGGTGAGAGTATTCTGCTTAATTCAGAGACTCTGTCCCTCACCACCCCTTGTTGTAAATATTTTTGTCCACCCTAAGCGTGGAAGGGTATACTCAGATGTGAGTCCCTTGCTCATTGCACCATCAGGATTCAAGCAAGCCGGGCCGAAGACGGCTGAAATGCCAGAAACCGGTCCCCGGTAGCTTGTTTCCTTCCCAGTGTAAGAATTGGCTTTTGTAGTTTGGTTTGCCCTGTTCCCATCATGCACTGGGACAGGAACAGACTAATTTGCATACAGCCAGGTTCTGAAACTGGGATGGTGCAGTGAGCTAAAAAACGGTGTTGGATCTAGCCCTGATCTCTTGACTGGGTGAGAGTATTCTGCTTAATTCAGAGACTCTGTCCCTCACCACCCCTTGTTGTAAATATTTTTGTCCACCCTAAGCGTGGAAGGGTATACTCAGATGTGAGTCCCTTGCTCATTGCACCATCAGGATTCAAGCAAGCCGGGCCGAAGACGGCTGAAATGCCAGAAACCGGTCCCCGGTAGCTTGTTTCCTTCCCAGTGTAAGAATTGGCTTTTGTAGTTTGGTTTGCCCTGTTCCCATCATGCACTGGGACAGGAACAGACTAATTTGCATACAGCCAGGTTCTGAAACTGGGATGGTGCAGTGAGCTAAAAAACGGTGTTGGATCTAGCCCTGATCTCTTGACTGGGTGAGAGTATTCTGCTTAATTCAGAGACTCTGTCCCTCACCACCCCTTGTTGTAAATATTTTTGTCCACCCTAAGCGTGGAAGGGTATACTCAGATGTGAGTCCCTTGCTCATTGCACCATCAGGATTCAAGCAAGCCGGGCCGAAGACGGCTGAAATGCCAGAAACCGGTCCCCGGTAGCTTGTTTCCTTCCCAGTGTAAGAATTGGCTTTTGTAGTTTGGTTTGCCCTGTTCCCATCATGCACTGGGACAGGAACAGACTAATTTGCATACAGCCAGGTTCTGAAACTGGGATGGTGCAGTGAGCTAAAAAACGGTGTTGGATCTAGCCCTGATCTCTTGACTGGGTGAGAGTATTCTGCTTAATTCAGAGACTCTGTCCCTCACCACCCCTTGTTGTAAATATTTTTGTCCACCCTAAGCGTGGAAGGGTATACTCAGATGTGAGTCCCTTGCTCATTGCACCATCAGGATTCAAGCAAGCCGGGCCGAAGACGGCTGAAATGCCAGAAACCGGTCCCCGGTAGCTTGTTTCCTTCCCAGTGTAAGAATTGGCTTTTGTAGTTTGGTTTGCCCTGTTCCCATCATGCACTGGGACTAGGAACAGACTAATTTGCATACAGCCAGGTTCTGAAACTGGGATGGTGCAGTGAGCTAAAAAACGGTGTTGGATCTAGCCCTGATCTCTTGACTGGGTGAGAGTATTCTGCTTAATTCAGAGACTCTGTCCCTCACCACCCCTTGTTGTAAATATTTTTGTCCACCCTAAGCGTGGAAGGGTATACTCAGATGTGAGTCCCTTGCTCATTGCACCATCAGGATTCAAGCAAGCCGGGCCGAAGACGGCTGAAATGCCAGAAACCGGTCCCCGGTAGCTTGTTTCCTTCCCAGTGTAAGAATTGGCTTTTGTAGTTTGGTTTGCCCTGTTCCCATCATGCACTGGGACAGGAACAGACTAATTTGCATACAGCCAGGTTCTGAAACTGGGATGGTGCAGTGAGCTAAAAAACGGTGTTGGATCTAGCCCTGATCTCTTGACTGGGTGAGAGTATTCTGCTTAATTCAGAGACTCTGTCCCTCACCACCCCTTGTTGTAAATATTTTTGTCCACCCTAAGCGTGGAAGGGTATACTCAGATGTGAGTCCCTTGCTCATTGCACCATCAGGATTCAAGCAAGCCGGGCCGAAGACGGCTGAAATGCCAGAAACCGGTCCCCGGTAGCTTGTTTCCTTCCCAGTGTAAGAATTGGCTTTTGTAGTTTGGTTTGCCCTGTTCCCATCATGCACTGGGACAGGAACAGACTAATTTGCATACAGCCAGGTTCTGAAACTGGGATGGTGCAGTGAGCTAAAAAACGGTGTTGGATCTAGCCCTGATCTCTTGACTGGGTGAGAGTATTCTGCTTAATTCAGAGACTCTGTCCCTCACCACCCCTTGTTGTAAATATTTTTGTCCACCCTAAGCGTGGAAGGGTATACTCAGATGTGAGTCCCTTGCTCATTGCACCATCAGGATTCAAGCAAGCCGGGCCGAAGACGGCTGAAATGCCAGAAACCGGTCCCCGGTAGCTTGTTTCCTTCCCAGTGTAAGAATTGGCTTTTGTAGTTTGGTTTGCCCTGTTCCCATCATGCACTGGGACAGGAACAGACTAATTTGCATACAGCCAGGTTCTGAAACTGGGATGGTGCAGTGAGCTAAAAAACGGTGTTGGATCTAGCCCTGATCTCTTGACTGGGTGAGAGTATTCTGCTTAATTCAGAGACTCTGTCCCTCACCACCCCTTGTTGTAAATATTTTTGTCCACCCTAAGCGTGGAAGGGTATACTCAGATGTGAGTCCCTTGCTCATTGCACCATCAGGATTCAAGCAAGCCGGGCCGAAGACGGCTGAAATGCCAGAAACCGGTCCCCGGTAGCTTGTTTCCTTCCCAGTGTAAGAATTGGCTTTTGTAGTTTGGTTTGCCCTGTTCCCATCATGCACTGGGACAGGAACAGACTATTTGCATACAGTCAGGTTCTGAAACCTGGGGAAAAAAAATTGGTGCAGTGAGCTAAAAAAATCGGTGTTGGATCTAGCCCTTGACTTCTTGATGGGGTGAGAGTATATCTGTTTAATTCAGAGACTACTCTGTCCCTCACCGACCCCTTGTTGTAAATATTTTTGTCCACCCTAATGCGTGAAGGGTATACCCTCAGATGTGAGTCCCT
>NW_028255609.1:0-29986 GCF_964263255.1 Lissotriton vulgaris | reverse complement strand
GGGCCATTTCAAACCTGGTTAAGTCATCACACTTACACCATGTTTTTCCTCCACAGAGGACAAGGGCGGCACACTCAAAGACTGTGCCGAGAAATCTAATGCAACTTAATACAAAATTAACGTTGCCTGGGCTCCTGGTGGTTGATGACACACATGGCTACCTCACAAGAACTATTGGCAGATCATGGTAGCACCCAATGCAAACTTTGACATACTCCATTCTACACTTTATGAATACTGCTTGTATTCATAAAACTGTATTCATCATAATGATATCATGAAAAAATCATGAAATGATATAAAAAAAATGTGTATGCCTTCAGTGTAATTAAGAAAAATTTAAGAAGTGCATTGTTGTTATCAAGGACGCTATATCAAGTGAATGTAATTATTGTGGCTCATTAACCAAATGTGGCATGGTGGAAGATGTTTGTGATCACATGCTTTTATAAGTGCTCCTCAGTAGTTCCCTGACTTTATGAGCACAATACCACAGCGAAAACAAAAGTAACTTAATTCACAGATAGGAACATCGAAGATCATTGGACCTTGGCGCAGAGTGAGCTCCGAAACTACTAAATAACCCAGGTTTGTTGCTGCCTCTCTGTCCACAGCTCACCACTGTTCATCACCGCTCACCGCCACTTGCCACCACTGTTAGCCGCCCCATACAATTTTGGTCTGGGATTTGGAGAGCCAGAGTATTATGGTTATATTGTTCCCCCATTTCTACTTACATATGGCACTCTTTCACCCTCCCGCCACATCAACACTCCAGTGGACACAGCTTTCTGAGCCTAAGCCCGGCCCTGGTTTCTGCTCTAGTGGCCCATACCTTCCCGTGCAGACTGGATTGCCGAGATGCAAAGAAGGCTAAGAAGAAAGAGGCAAGGAGAAAGGAAGTGTGGGTCTGGGGAAAAACACCGCTACTGCACCCTTACATTTTGGAGAGAGGTGAGAGGGGTGAGAAAGGAGAGAAGAGGTGTGCAGCAGACAGTGTTCTTTTGGACTTTGGCACTTGGCCATTGCATTTCTCATTTTATTTGGCATCCTGACCTTTCAGGGTCAACTTAAGGTGGTACTTGTTCAGCGAGCAGTCGGATCATTTAAAACATCAGACCTGTTTAGTACCAGGGTGTGGGAAGAGCCTTTGGTGCTTTTTCCCAAGGGTAGAGCCGGAGGAGTGCAGAAGCAGACCAGCCAGGTCTGTGCTCTGGCTTGCCCTCCGCTATGTGCTCCCCCACTGTCCTGGCCTGTCTTCCTGAACCATTCTATAACAAAAGGCAAGTGAGTCAAGATGATTGCCTGGGAAATGAAGGCTGAGAACATGGCGGCCGGCTAGGATGTCCGTTTGGGAGCTTAGTTCAAACGAGGCAATAATCAAATTGAAAACGACCTCCGTAATAACCAAAGATATGTTTACGGCGTAAGAAGGGAAAAGAACCCTCCTGACCACAGGGTGCAATTTCCACCTCGGTGTGGCCCATGCTAGACATACCGGTATCACAACAGCGGTGCTCACGTCAGGGAATTTCCGGAAAAGAAGCCGGCGGTGAGCAGCAATTGAATTCCCTAGGAGTGCGCGTGCAAGGAGGACGTGTGTGGGCGAGAGCAGTGGCAGGGCTGCTCAGCAGTTGAGGAGCTGCAGCCAGGGTAGCTTATTGAGGCCCCACATGGTTTGCTTGCCTTATGATAGAGTCGGGAATCAGCGCTCACATCGGAGAAAACAAAGAAGAAGCAGGAGTGTAAGGGTAAGGGGGAAAAAAAGGAGATTCTAGGGTTTTACACACTCAGGTAAGACACCTATAAAAACATTCTGTGCAGCTTGAAACAGCAGCCCTAAAGCCCATGAAAGTTCAAAACCCCCCTATAAAAGACCCCCATAGAATTTAAACTTTGGTTTATGTTACTCTTTAAGGAGCAGACAACTAACTGCTGAGATTACAGAAAGGGTAGGTCAAAGCTCCTTAGGAGAAGAGCAAGTACAAACTCCTATTTACACTGTAAATAGAAAATTGCAGGAAGCTGGGAGATAAGCAGAGGGTTCCAAAATCAAGGGGTGGAAACTTCACTGTATTATCAACCAAAGCTGTTAAAACAGCCAAAGCTTACCAAGCCAGACAAGGGGCAAAAATCAAGGTAACGCTATTCCTTCGATCTTTTTTCAAAATACAAGATAAACTGCCACCCAAAATCTCTGCCCCTTGAGAAAAAGAACCAGTCTAGCAAGGACAAATAAATGCAAGCTGCAGACCTACTTCCTAGGGATGAAGGAGTAGAGACACAAATTTGGTTTCAGGCCCTTGCATTGGAATGCACAGAGGAGGCAGAATTGATATCTCAAATACCCCTTTATTTACTCTCTAAGGGAGGCCCAGAGGCAACTAGCACTAAAGGCCAGAATACACCTCAAAGTGGACATAGAAAATGTCCAGAGCAATCACCTCAAGCGGGGATGGATAATCTGCTGGGGATGTTAATTGGAGAAATAAGGGTAAATTTTGCTAAGTCGGAAAAAAAACAAGAAAAGATACAGGCAACATGTGAAGCACTTGAATCCAAAGTAAACTCGTTAATGGACCGAGTACTTATTATGGAAAATAAAGTGGAACAAACTGAGAAGGAAGTAAAAGCCTGCCAGGGGGAAATTGGCACCTTAAAGTTAAATGAGAAGGAACTAAGGGAAAAGATCGAACGTTTGGAAAATAACGCAAGAAGGAACAACCTGCAAATACTAAACGTTCCGGAGGGGTTGGAAGGAACGAATAAAGAAATGTTTGTGGTAAGCTTTGTAAAAGACCATATACCTGGGATGGATGAAAAAATACTGGAAGAGAGAGTTCACAGAGACCCTTTCAGGCTAAGCTAATTGAGAAAAAGGCTAGGAAAATGTTGGTAAAGTTGATAACCTATACCTACAACTTTAAAATCCGTTCCGACCTGTCACGAGCCACACAAGATAGACAGTGGGAGCTGGGAAATCACATGCAAGAGCTCAGATCTCTGGGAGCAACAGTTCAAATGAAATTCCCAGCTTCCCTAAGGATTATAGGGAAGAACCAGACCCACAACATTAGAGAACCAAGGGCCAGATGTGGGAGCCCTAATACCGGCCGGAAACGGCCGATTTTGGCTGTTTCCGACCGGTATTAGGGTTTGCAGATGTAGGGCATGCATTTACAGAATCGGTATTTTACCGATTCTGTATTTACCGATTCAGTAAAATTACCGAATCGGTAAATACAGACTCGGTAAAATACCGATTCTGTAAATGCAGATGTAGCTGGCACATGTCAGAGTGCCACAGGGCTTTAAGAATCGGTATTTTACCACCCAATCCAATTGGGTGGTAAAATACCGAATCCAGGTGTGCATGCACATGTGTGCATGCACACCTGTGCCATGTGACACACAGGCCACGCCTCTGCAGTGAGTTACCCCGTAAGCATGTGTGCACAGAGCATAATGTCCCGATACCTGCCGAACATGCCGCCTGATTCTACCTGTCAACCCTGGTAATAAGAACATCGTACTGTACGTAATGCCAACTGAAAATAACCAAGTGCCTTTCAACTCCCTCCCCCACCCACTGAAGCAACCCAAACTTGCCAGTATGACCATCGAACCCCCCTCCCTCACACCCCTCTCTAGCAACAATAGCCAACCATCCCCGCGAGTGTCCTCAGTGATCAACAGTGGGGGAAGGTATACACCTGTTACAACGCATTTGTTACAACGCACTACTGTAACAACGCGACTATTACAACGCATACCATTACAACGCATTGCGCTGGGGGGCGCTATAGGATAGGGTATAAGTATAATTTACTATCCAACACCTTCCCTAGGGTCCACGGGGACTGGAGTTAGAATAGTAAATTATACTTACCACTATCCAGCACCCCAAAGCGCTATGCGTTGTAATGGTATGCGTTGTAATGGTCGCGTTGTAACGGTAGGTAGTTGTAATAGTATGCGTTGTAACATGGTACATCCGTGGGGGAATACCCAATAGGGGCCAACCTTAGGCTTCAGCACAGCTACCTCCTACCCCTGGAGCCCTTGCAGATGGTATATCTGGGTCTAATGGGGTGGAGAGTGCCTGGTGTACAGTGAGTCAGCTCAGCATGGCTTACCAATTCCTCAGTCTGCTTGTCCCTTGCAGTAGGGTCGCTGATCTCACATCCGGCTTGTCCAGTAGCGATACATCTATCAGCTAGTAGTAGTCAAATAAAAAGTACCAGACAGCAAGAAAAAGAAATGGGACAACGTTCATTGTGAGTCCTCTTCCGCTCCAGTTGAAAAGGAATGTTGTAACGCCGAAGGAGTCTCCATATTACGATTCGTACATCTTAAGTGCTTGAGGAACTCTTCCACCTGCTGCGGCTTAGTGAAGAAGCACAGTTTTCCTTGTTGTGTAACCCTAAGGTATGCTGGGTATACCAAAGCATAATCGATTAAGGCCAGCCTCAGTTTTTTCTTGACATCTATTAATTTGCGCCTTTCCTCTTGGACCGTGAGGGTGAAGTCCGGATAAATTGAGAACTTGTTACCATCGTAGTTTAGTTGATGCTTGCTCCGTGCTATCCGCAATACCACATCACGATCCCTGTAGTTGAGTAGCCGTGCTATTATGGGACGCGGTGTGCTGCCGGGCGGCGGCGGCGGTCCCAATGAGCGATGAGCTCTTTCTACTATGAACTGACTGGATAAGGCCTCCACACCAATCAAGGATAATAACACTTGCTCCACATACTCCTCTATCCTGCCCGTGTTGGTCGTCTCTGGAATGCCTAGTATGCGGATGTTATTGCGCCTGTGGCGCGCTTCCAAATCCTCATTTTTGGCGGCAATCAACTTCCGTGGTTTGTCCATTTGAGCAAGTTGCGTCGTGGCTCTGCTCGCCGTGTCCTCGGTGTCCGATATGCACCTTTCGGCCTCTTTCAGCCGGTCCTCATGTCCCTCCAACTTGTGAGCGATGGCATCCATCCGCGTTGATAGACTATCTACTTTATTCACAACAGAGGCAAATTCCTGGCACACTTCCTGTAGGATGCTCTGCACATCTGCTGTCTGTGCAGCCGCTCCTTCCTGCGTCTCCTCTCTCCTGTCATTGGCCTGTTCTTCCTGCAGGCCTCGGGCATTTCTGCGCGCCGTGTCAAAATTTAATTTGGGGTGTCTGGAGTCAGGTTTACCCATGGCGATTCCGGTATTCAGCCTCGTTCCTCTAAGTCAATCCCGTTGTCAGCTTCTAGTGTCTCTGTTTGACCTGCCCCTCAGGTTACTATAATGCCCACGAAGAGCAGAGCAATACTGCCACTCAGCTAATCTATGCGAAAAACAGATGGAGTAGGAGATCCAAAGTCGTTAACACAGACACCCGACTGTCCTCAGGGCCCTGATGTCTCAGCAAAGGCTCCTTTCTTGAATTACTGAGTCAGGCTCTCCCTCTTTCCACAGGGTGACCACCGCTCTCTAGGTCCTGGTACCTTACAGGCTCAGCGCCGCTAGGAATATGGTGGCAGTGTGTGTCCCTGGGTATCAGGAAGCATACCCCTACCCCTCTCGCTGCGTCTCTCCGTTCGGGGGGTACTGATTCCGGATATGTTTGCCGGTGGCCAGACAGTGTTTCTGTGCAGGTCTCACACTGTGGCGAGCAGCCTCCCAGGTACAAGGTACTCCCCCGCCGCCTTGTGCTTTTACCGACTGTTCCCTTCAAGACTGCTTGGTCAGCGGTCAGTTTGTCTCCCGCTCCTCCGCCAGTAATGAAATGAGACTCACCTGGGGTCCTTGACCTTCTGCCTGCGCGGCCACAAAGCGCAGTCCTCACCCGGCTGCTATCAACCTGGGGTCCTTGACTATCTACCTGCGCGGCCACAAAGCGCACTCCTCACCTGGCCGCTATCAACGTGGGCCCTTGTGCGGAGAGGGCTGCGCGGCCGCTTCAGACACTCGCTATTATGGTGGCAGTCAGTTAGTTCTGCATGCACGCACGTCCGCTATGTAGCTCCAGGTGCGGGTTCAGCTCGCTCCTTTTGGTGAGTGCGCTCACCTGCTCAGGTGTTAGGCAGGGAGCATGTTCGATAGGCACCATCAATCAGCCACAGGAATAGTGGCGTATCACAGCAGCTCGCGTGTTCTGCCCACCGCTCGGGGCTTAGAGCTTCTCTCTGTTAGCAGAAGGCAGCTGCAGGGGGGCTCCTCTACCTCCTGCTTCACAGTGGGTGCCGCTGCACCAAGCCCCTGCTCCTCCTGCCTCGGTGCGGCTGGGTAGGATCATCTCTGGGGCCTATTCACCTCGTGGCAGACAGCGGTCTCGTGCTGCAGTCATGGCCTGCACAGCGCTCCACCGCAGCCCCCCTCCTTCTTTCGCCGGAGCCTTCACATCAGCACCACAAGCGCTGCGGAGTCCCAAATCAGCCAAAGTTCCTACCGGAGCTTCAGTAGGACCCCGGCGACGTTATGCCAGCAGGATTGCCTACGGCCATACTGCTTGTGCGCCAAGTAGCACCCCCAAGTAAAACATCTCCTTACATATAAAATGTCTTAGAGAGGAAGCATCACTTCTCAGTAGGCAATAAGTCCACCATACCACTCCCACCAAGCCTTTTGGAAATTAATGTTTAATACTAAGTTATAGTTTTATGGCAGCAACAGTCGCTTAAGAATTACAAGAGGATAATCTTCCTAAAACGTTACCTTAGTTCTTTTCTAGAAAACTCTGTCTTGCCACATCTATTAACTCATACAGTAAGGTGGGTGAAGTCTTAGCCTGGAATACAGAAAGGCGTTGGGAAAAATGTCACCTACCTACAGCATTATAGAATTTCCCCTCAACTCCTTTGCCTGTAACTGCGCTTTACCACCACTGTTTGAGATATGATCTGAATCACAAGGGGAATTGACATAATTTTTCCTAAGAAACAATATGATCGAATCCTTTACAATTTTTGAGAACCCAAGTGCCACAAAAAAACTTACATTTTAAATGATTCCTTTCCCTGAAAACATAAATATTTACTTTTTGAGAAATTAATCTTTAAATAAGGCAGGTCAGCGTATTGTTGTAAACCCGCTAAGCAGTTATTTAGACCTTTGGGGGTAAGATCAAGGATTTAAATGTTATCTGTGTAGAGTAGAAAAGTCCGCTCAACCTTTGGACCCATCAGCACTATCAGAATTACCAATAAGATACCTTGGATGTGACACAAATTATTCACAGATTTTTCTAGAAGTGCTAAAATGGAAGACAAGATTCTTTCCATACACTTGAGAGATTCGGAAACTTTCACATATTTACCCAGGCGGTTACAGGACAAATTTGCAATTTATAAGACAGGTGTTGCTGACATCTGTAGTATTATTGATGATTGCTCTGATGACATAATACTAAATCACTTTAAACCAGTTACCTGGGATGGGCCAGGTGGGGTCCTAGATTAATATCCACAGACAACAGAGTAAAACTGTCCTTATGAAGATTATCGGCCTCCCGGACACTGAGTTTCTGATACCTGTGGCAGTTGAATGCTGAGCTGGAGAAGTAGTGAGATTTAAATTTGACCCTGTTGCTGCAGGAGTTGTGAGCGTCTCTAAATTAGGACTGGGGTCACCTTGCATGACCTCATGTGCAACATTCTCTTTCTAGAAGAAGATCAAGTTTGAGCCCTTCAGTATATTTAAATGTGCCGCCCTATTTCTGAGAGGGTTGACTTTTGTCTTTTTAAAGGCTCTCATGGGGATCAATCTGCCTGAGCGAAGTCTCCAGGCAGTCATCTTTAAAAAAAAAATATTTAGTCCTCATTTATGCAAAAGTTGGGATATGAGTAGGCAAGATCCCAAATTTCTGGTCTGTTTCTGACTGGGATTTTTTTCTCACACTTTTGAAGTTGGTGTTGCCTTCACACCTTACAATTAAATTATGTCTTAGAATCTCCAAATTCCCTAGGGCGGTCTTTCATGGAACCACCGAGCTGACCATCTTCAAATTTGTTTTAATTGCATTATAAATATTCATCAGACGTCTCTCCATATTCTACCATTGTGCCTCGTATTAGTGTATGTTCTTATCCAATGTTTCCCAACATTTGGTACTTTTGCTTTTCCCTCTGATTTTATTCAGCTGTCTAAGTTTCTCCACGGATGATCCCCATTCAGCTATAGTTGGAGGGTTGGCAAGTATCCACATCATACAAATCTCTCTCTTAACTAATAAGATTAACATAAACAAAAAAAATTCTGATTGTTATTTAAAACATGAGGAGAGTCATTTGTTTCCGTTGTGCCAAAAATATTAGTAATTAGGCTTACCTCGATATTCTGTCCTAATACTTTCTTAATGATTTTACCAACTTCTTCCCAGAATATACCAAGTTAGGGACATTGATGGAACATGTGGATGTTGTCTGCCTTGGCTTCACCCCACTTTGGGCAGTTTTGCACCACTTGCCTATTCATTTTGGTTAGTCTTTCTGGCGTTCAGTATGCCCTGTGTAGGGTGAAAAGATGATTTTTCCTGAGAGGTGCAGATACTACCATATTCCTTAATAAAGAACAAGATACTTGCCATATATGTTGCAGATCTCATGCAGGGAAATTCTTCTCCCATCGGTCCATTGGTAGAGTAAATTCCTCTTCCCCTGCTTGTATCATGCGCCAGTAACAATTCGATACTTATTTTCTTGCTAGCACATTGAGATTTAAATTTGACCCTGATGATTCACTAGTGGTGAACGTCTCTAAATTAGGACTGGGGTCACCACGCATGACCTTCTCTTTCTGGAAGAAGATCAAGTTTGAGCCCTTCAATAGATTTAAATGCACCCCCTTATTTCTGAGAGGGTTGTTTTGTCTTTTTAAAGGCTCTCATGCGGATCATTCTGCCTGAGCGAAGTCTCCAGGCAGTCATCTTTAAAAAAAATATTTTGTCCTCATTCATGCAAAATTTGAGATCTGAGTAGACACGATCCCAATTTTCTGGAGTGTTACTGATTGGGATTTTGGGGGACTCTGGGGGGACTGACCAGAGGAGTAAAATTGTGTACCTGATTGCCAAGGACCACGAGAGCGTTGCTGTGTCGCCGCTGGAGGCGGAGCCCCTGTGGGTGTACCGCGCCGGTCTTTCAGTGGACCGAGAGGGTTAGTGAACTACCCTTCCCAGCTGCCCTGCAACCAGGAAGAGGAGGCGGGACCCGAAAGCGCGCTGCAGGCGCATAAAATCGACGAGCCCCACCGGCAGAGCGGGGGACTGACCAGAGGAGTAAAATTGTGTACCTGATTGCCAAGGACCACGAGAGCGTTGCTGTGTCGCCGCTGGAGGCGGATCCCCTGTGGGTGTACCGCGCCGGTCTTTCAGTGGACCGAGAGGGTTAGTGAACTACCCTTCCCAGCTGCCCTGCAACCAGGAAGAGGAGGCGGGACCCGAAAGCGCGCTGCAGGCGCATAAAATCGACGAGCCCCACCGGCAGAGCGGGGGACTGACCAGAGGAGTAAAATTGTGTACCTGATTGCCAAGGACCACGAGAGCGTTGCTGTGTCGCCGCTGGAGGGGGAGCCCCTGTGGGTGTACCGCGCCGGTCTTTCAGTGGACCGAGAGGGTTAGTGAACTACCCTTCCCAGCTGCCCTGCAACCAGGAAGAGGAGGCGGGACCCGAAAGCGCGCTGCAGGCGCATAAAATCGACGAGCCTCACCCGCGTCGCGGGAGCGCCGGGCGAAGCCCGGGCAAAGGGCGGGCCCTCTACGGCCCTCCAAGGCCAGACAAGGCTGGGCTGGGCCACGTTATTAACAACTGCTGGACTGTATAAATACGCCACTCACAAGGTACAGTCGGGCCCTTGCGGGAGGCTTTGGAACATTTGTCTATACTTTATCCTCTCCAGCCCTAATATCACGAATTATAACTAGACGTATAGCATAAAGAGGTTGTCAAGTTAAACATGAGGAGAGGCTCCAAATTGTCCAAAATAAGCAAAATGCCTACCCTAAGATCAAATACCAGACAGAAAGGGGATAACTCACAGTAGCAGCCACTTCCAACTCTAACAGCGATTGACAAAATGCTGCAACAAACAATTGGGGTAGTGGCCACAGCCATTGAGAACACGGAAAGGCGACTTTCGCTCCCACCCACTGTAGCTGTTCACAATACAGAGGAGGGTCAGTTGATATCTTTAATAGATATTCCAGACGCTAGTCTTTCCCTAACCTCCTCGTATGTCGATCTTCCCTGTGCCCAACCAACCCCAAACATCCCGAAAAATAAGCGCAGAGTAACAGATTCTATAAATGTAGAGCAGTCACCCACAGTAACAACGCAATTGAGCAATGTAGGGAAGCCTGCTCAAAAGTCTAGGAAAAAGAGTGCTAGCAAAACTTATAACAAAAGTAAGGGTAAAGAGAATTCTAAGGCCAATCATAACCTGACATCTCCGATGGCTAGCTCCACACTTGGCATCCCCTGTTGGGTGGCTAATATGGTGGCAGACCTCAAGGCAGAATTAGAAGAGTCCATTCGGACTCAGCTTAAACCCCTAATGGCCAAACTGGACAGGCTAACATCCGTCATAAACAACAAGGTGGCAGGACCAATCAGACAGGCGCCCCAAATATCATCTATAGCCTCAGATAATGCTAATAAAATGGTAGTGGGGCTAAAGAGAACATAAGCAAGGGTATATCATCCACTTCCTCAAATATTGGCAAATCATCAAATAATACAGTCCCACAAAATGATATGCCGGCTAAAACAAATCCATGCCCAACGACTAACACAAAGAGTATAGCGCCACAGGAAGACAAAAATCAGGGGAAAAGTACTACATCAGTAGCCAAAGTAAGTCAGAGGCAAGATAATGCTGGTAATATCACCCAACCCAAAACTAACAACTCTTTGGGTACTCCCCGAGATACAACGGGAGGGCGGTTCCACGCTATCAATTTACCACCAGAAGCACTACCGTACGTAGTGGTCCTAACAGGCGTTCCCCCCCTTAAGGAGGGAAAAAGAGAACAGGAAGGGGAATTAAGGAATAAATGCATTCAATGGCTGAGGTCCAATAAACCTTTGCCCCTACATATGTCTGGGGAAATTCTATCTGTTAGAAAGGGCCAGTGGATTGGAAGGGGCGCAAAAACGATAGCAGGGGATGTAATTGCAATTAATTTCAGAGATACTTCGGCAGTTAACCATATATGCAATTCCCCCTCGATGTCATTACAAACCAACATATTTCCCCTACCCCTATCATATTTCTATCCCTTGCATGGTAATCATGGAATCCCATACACGTACACAAATAGGGCACGAGTAAATATGGCCCCACCCCCCATGCAGCATCATAGGGTAGAAAACTGGCAGGCAAACTGGCAGACACCTTGGCACGCACCATCGTTCTATGACCCAATAGCTCAAATGCATGCACATTGGAATAGGTTCTCTACTCTGGAAGATGTCGATTGACTCCAACAAAAAAGGGAACTTAACTCAAGCATAGGGAACAACAGTCCCATGGAATGCACGCAAAAATTAGCCTACCTGCCCTCCACCATTACAACAGATCAAGGTAGTGTACCTATCGTATTTATGGATGAACACCCACTAGGGAAGAGTAATGACTATATAAATCCTGATCAGTTGACAGTGCATGGGGAAGATTCTGCACCAAATGAAATGGGTACCACAGTGATATCGGGAGAGATTCCAGTCAGCAACTCCATGATAGCCAGCAACCAAAAAGAGGAGGGTGAGCAAGGCATACAAATCCTATCATGGAACATAGCGGGGATAGCATCCAAATATAACGTAAAGGAGTGGAGAGAGTTCATAACCAATTTCCATATCATCTGTCTACAGAAAACCTGGTCTATTGACCACAGTCAATTTCCACTAGATGGGTTTAAAAGTTTCGGAGTCCCTGCAACAAATGCACCATCTGGGAGAGCTATGGGTGGATTGCTCATATATGTGGACCTTCACATCCAGGGGCACTGGTCAGATCTAAAATGTACCTCTAGAAACATACAAGCAATCGGCTTTTCACATAAAGGTCTAAAAATCACCCTGATAAACTGGTATAACTCAGTGGGCGCACAGAATAAAAATAAAGCTCTGAAAGAATTGGATGAATACTTTAAAAATCTATCTTCATCTAATCTTGCTAAGGGTGTACCATACACGATCCTAGTAGGGGTCTTCAATTGTCACCTTTGTGAAAAACTAAGACCCATAAACAAGGATTGGTCAAGGTGCACGGAGGAAAGGGGGCCTCATTTTGCCCACACTGTTGAAGGAAAGGAGATGGAAAACTTCACCAAGAGGCATGATCTAGTGCCCACAATGGACCTGATTAAGATAGATAACAAGAAAGAACCCAATCCAACATTTAAAGGAAGAGGTTGTCACTCCTATATAGACTTCATTTTGGTGTCCCCAACTCTCAAAAAATGGATTACAAATTGGGACATCATTTTGAGTCCCTTCAGCGACCATAATCCATTGAAGTTGAACACTACATGTATGAATCTCAGTCTAAGAGTGGGTGCACCGGAAGCCTTGGAACAGGTAACCGCACAGGGGAGAAGGCTCAAATGGGCAAAGATAGATGGGGATAAATTCTATCGTGATCTAGTGAGGAAGGGACAAGCACATTTAAAGATTTGTCTTGATGAAAATGTAACAGGCCCAACTGTAGTAAGTGCATTCGAAGAAATTGCCAAACTTATAAACAATCTATTGAAAACCTCACCACGAACAGGACCTAAACAGCCGCTAATGCCACGCTGGTTTGACCATGACTGCACAAAGGCACTAAAAGAGCTAAAAAAAAGCCTTACGGAACAACCAAAAGACAAAGCGGAAGGGAAGAGAGCTATTTATAAAAAAGCCCTGAAAAGTCGTAAAAACTCTCTACAATATCGAGCATGGGAGGATTTAAGGGAAGCAGCAGAGCGTAGAGATATGTCGGCTTTCTGGAAAATTATTAATGAACCTTGCTTTAAAGACCCGAGAGGGCCGGACATAATAAATACCATACTTCCAGAACAATGGCGAAATCATTTCTGTGGTCTTTACAACCATATGGGGGCCACACCACAAGAAAAAGGGTCAAAACCACCAACAACTACATGTTTATCGTTCACACTAAAAGAAATAAAATCAGCCATTCAATGGCTTTCCAAGAATAAAGCCCCTGGTCCCGATGGCATTCCCCCTGATCTCTACCTGAGCAACATAGAGTTGTGGGCTCCCGTCCTTACCAGGGTATTGAACGAGGCAGTTGTGGCAGGACTGCCCCGCTCATGGTCCTCTGCAACCATTGTCCCCATCTACAAAAAAGGTAGTCGGGACGACCCCCAATGTTATCGCCCCATCTCATTGATAGACGTTACGGCAAAAATCATGGGACGCGCCATTTTAAATCGTCTGCAAGCTTGGGCAGAGGATCATCACATTTTAACTGATGTACAGTATGGATTCAGGGAAGGGAGATCCACAACAGACCAATGCTTGAACCTATATTTACTTACCGCCAAATATACCATTGCAGCCAACGGAACCATATATATGGGTTTTATGGATCTCTCAGCTGCCTTCGATCGTGTAAATAGACAGAAATTATGGGACCTGATGATCTTGATGGGGGTGGATTATGAAATAGTAGATATTTTAAAGGCTCTGGACTGGGAGACTACGGCTACAGTCCGTTACAGTAACGAAGGAATGAAGACTGAACCGTTCCCTTGCACAAGTGGAGTGCGGCAGGGCTGCATTTTAGCGCCGTTTTTATTTTCTTTATACATAAACAACCTGGACAAAAGCCTCATGGAACTAGAAGTGGATTGCCCCAAGATCGGCCAGCGCTCAGTACCAGTCCTCCTTTATGCGGACGACGCTGTGTTGCTAGCCCGAACGCCACTGGGACTCCAAAAACGTATTAATGGGTTCGTAAATTTTATGAATTCTTTGGACCTTTCAGCCAATCTGGATAAATCTTTCATTATGACCACAGGCCGGAATCCAAAAAATAACTTCTCGTACAGTATAGGTAGCCATAAGATGGGAGTAGTTAAGACATTTTCCTACCTTGGCGTCCTCTTCGATGAGAAACTAGAATTTAAAAATCTGGCCGAAAAGCATGCATCCAAATTGGTGGCCTCTAAGGGTGCTATAATGGCAAATGGAAGGAGGCTTGGTAGGTGGTCACCGGAACAGATACTAAACTTATACAAAGCTGTATCCTGCGCAAAAGTGTTATATGGAGCAGAAGGGTGGGGCTGCAAAATTAATCACATACAACAAATACAATCAGAGGAAAATACATTTTTTAAAAGACTACTTAAGGTCCCTCAGAGTACCCCGGCACATATAACCCATCTGGAACTGGGAAAACCCTATATCGAGGATAAAATCAAGATTCGACCTCTTATGGCCTGGATCAGAATATGGACAAACCCAGAGGCCAGCTTTAGTAGACAGATAATCATGGACTGTCTAAACCGGGACAAATGGAAACAAATCACGTGGTTAAAATACGTTAGGGATACCCTGGTCCGCATTGGCTGTAAAAACATGTTCACTGACCCAGAGCAGCTGACCACACAGAATAAAACATTGCTTAAAAATTCATTTGATGCATGGTCAACTGATAGGAGGGCGCTCATTGAAAACAAAAAACCCTCTGTAGCGGCTTATGGGCCAGTGGTATCCACAAATTTTAAAATGGAACCATACTTGGCTGTAATGTATAATGCGCAGGAAAGATTTTATATGACCAGGTTTCGTTTGAATTTATTACATCATTTGTTGGCAAGTCCTGCTGGTTACACACCTATGGTAGAGGCGAAGGGCACCTGCGGCTGCGACTCTAGGTCTCCGCAGGACACCCTTCACTTTGTTTTATTATGCCCTCGCTTTTCAGAACCTAGAAAGAAGTTTTTAGTAAGGATTCTGAAAAACCGAAAATTTAAGCACGCCAAAGATGCCATTTTATTTTTGCAAAAGGCACCAGATCCTCATACTTTGTTAAGTGTTATTAGCTTTATTAAATCTGCTATTGAGGAATATGAGGGAAATAACTGTAGACTCCACTTGAACGCAGACTGAAGCCCCCACTACCTGAAAATGACAAACTGTACTCTTTTTTATATATATGAAATTTTTAATAATTTTTATATTAATTGTTTTTATATAAACTGTATGTATGTATTTGTTATGCACTTTAATGGTATCTTTTTAAGTACCGAATAAAGGAATTTGAATTGAATTGAATTGATTGGGATTTTTTTCTCACACTTTTAAAGAAGGGGTTGCCTTCACACCTTAAAATGAGAGTATGTCTTAGAATCTCCAAAGTCCCTAGGACGATCTTTCATGGAACCACTAAGGCAACCATCTTCGAATTTGTTTTAATTGCATTTTAAATAATCATCGGACGTCCCTCTATATCCTACCATTGTGCCTCGTCTTAGTGTATGTTCTTATCCTATGATTTCCAAAATTTGGTCCTTTTGCTTTTCCCTCTGGTTTTATCCAGCTGTCTAAATTTCTCCACGGAAGATCGCCATTCAGCTATAGTTCAAGGGTTGGCAAATATCCACTTTATACAAATCTCTTTCCTACCTAATAAGATTAACATAAACAATAAAGACCCGGAGGTTGCGGAAAATCCGCAATCATAATGAGCCTCTAGATGTTTTTGATTGTTATTTAAAACATGAGGAGAGTCATTTGTTTCCGTTGTACCAAAAATATTATTATTAGGCTTACCTCAATATTCTGTCCTAATTCTTTCTTAATGATCTTACCCACTTCTTCCCAGAATATACCAAGGTAGGGATATTGATGGAACATGTGGATGGCACCAGCCTTGGCTTCACCATAATTTGGGCAGTTTTGCACCACTTGCCAATTCATTTAGGTTAGTCTTTCTGGCGTCCAGTATGCCCTGTGTAGGGTGAAAAGATGATTTTTGCTGAGAGGTGCAGATACTTCTACATTCCATAATAAGGAAAAAGATACTTGGCATAAATGTTGCAGATCCTGTGCAGGGAAATTCTTCTCCCATCGGTCCATTGGTAGAGTAAATTCCTCTTCTCCTGTTTGTATCATGCACCAGTACCATTTCAATACTTTTTTTTCCTGCTGGTACACCTTGTAGTTCTTTTTACAGGTCTGTTTTGTCTTCCAGGGGTCCTGGGGCTCTTTCAGGCCCTTTGCCCAACTTACCAGTTGGTAGTATTTGAATCTGGCCAACTTCGCATCCGTACTTGCTGATAAGGAGTCCTAGCTTTTCAAAGAGCCTGCTTGAAACAATTGCCCCCACTTCATGATACTAGCCCTCTTTAAAGCACCTGCCAGGGTGTCTTTGAAGCATTCAGGAGTTCCTGGTGAGTTCCAGATGGGTGCTAGACTACTATAGGAGAAGATATTCAGGATTCTCCTTATATCATACCACTGTTTGCATGCTGCAATTAAAACCTTAAATTTGACTTTCTTGAAGTACTTCGGGTGACCAAATTTATATATTACTAAGTTAATGCCTGTAATTGCTTGTAGGTAGGGTGTAAAGAAGGAACAATGTTTGAGAATAATTCTGATGTTCTTAAACTGAAAGGCTCAGTTGTAAAAAGGTAGGTCAGGACTGGCAATACCACCTTGGTCTTTCCTCCTACAAAGTTTTTTCCATGTAATCTTCACTCCTTTCGAGGCCCATATGAATTGATTAACTTCGCCTTGAATCTTTTTAATCCACTGAGTCCCAAAATCCAGTGGAATAGCATTAAAGATAAAGGAGAACGTAGGCCAGATAGACATTTTAATGTTGCTTGATCTCCCAATAAAAGAAAGGGGTAGACCTCTCCAAGATCTCAAAAGCTTCATTGTTTCTTTTGCTCTTATGTGGAAATTTATTCGAGCAATCTCATCAGTATTATTCAATATTTCAATCCCTATGTATTTTATTATGATTTTTGTGTTTACTGTTGTTAATTTAGAGTTCCATACCATTATTTCTGTTTTCTGGTGATTGACCTGATATTCGGAAATGTTGCCAAATTTATTTGGTAAATTTGTGATAGTGGAAAGGGAAGCACCCAGATCACTTGTAAACACCATCAAGTTGTCAGCATATAAGGCTACTTTTTTAACCCCAACCATTAAAGTTAAAAGGGATAACACCCTGTGATCTTCTTATCTGGCTAGGTAGAGGTTCTATATATAAGTTGAATAAGTGAGGAGACAGGGGACAGCCTTGCAGCAGGCCTCTTTTCATTCGGATTTCTTTCGTAAGCCTTCCAATTATAGGAATTTTTGCCACCGGAGCTGTCTATATATTTGTTATTGCATTTAAAAAATTGTCACCTAAACCGTATTGAAGTATACCTTTGCGCAAGAATGACCAATTTACTCGATCAAATACTTTTGCAGCATCAAATGTGAAAACAGCAAGGCAGGATATTTTCTTGGATGGCAATATCTATAGCTCCTGGTTTTGGAATTAGATTGATGGTGGCACCGTTCCAGGTTTTTGGGAGGGGTAAGCCTTTAGAGAAAACCATATTAAATGATTCCACTAATATGGGAGCCAATATTTCTTTTAAAACTTTGTATAGCTTGTTTGAAAATGCGTCCTGACCTGCTGCCTTCCGAGTTGTTTTCCTGAATCAGTTGGGTGCCGGACTGCAGCGCTTCCATAACTTACAGAGAATCTTTAAGCCAGAGCGGCGGCTGCCGCTTTCACACACGCCCAGCGAGGCCACAATTGCCTACAAACGAAGGCGTTTAGATCCTTACATCGAACAACTGAGGTGTGCCGGCACCCCCTTTATTTGCAATCTTTACACAACATTGAGGGAGTGATCTGATCCCCCCACCAAGAAGTGACAACGACCCCCCAGTCCATGTCCTGAGGAGAACCCGTTAATTGTGATTGGGTTCGAAACGCGTCGACGTTCTGACCTCCAAGATACCAAATAACTAGGGCTTAATAGGAATATAATTGACACACTTATACACTGCTGATTAGTTCCTGTGTTATTCCTATTTACAGCACCTTGTGATAAATTTACTGTGTATCTTGTGTAGGTAGTAACAAGTAGGCTATTATTTCATTCTGTTAGTCCACTTGTTCAGTTTATATTCAGGATTGGTGCCTCAACGATTGATTAATTTGAGGCATTGTATAGTTGTCCATGTTAATTGTTTGTTACAATTGTTTTGTTTTGAACACTTGATTTGATATGTCTTTTTCAGTCTATTGAATGTATTTGTGAATTTCTGTAAATGTTTCGGTGTATCTTTTGATGCAAAAAAAACTTTTTTCATAATCTTTTATAAAACAAAAAAGTGACTCAACACAAATGGTTGTCCAACCTAGCAATTGTTTATACTAGGTTGCGCATTATTGCAGAGACGCTAGCTGCCCGGCTTTTGTTTTGTTTATTTCCCTCTCTTCAGCCTCTTTAATGCTTCCATCACTTCCTCCACAGTGATTTCTGCATTAAGCATCTCACACAGTTCTTCTCCTAGTCTTCTCTAAGGTAAAAATCATCCTGGTTAATAGACACCACTAGATCTTCGTCATATAAATCTTTAAAGAAGTCCTTAAAGGCATTCTCGATCCCCTGATCCTCCCCCACCTGTTCCCCTATAGTCTCTCCTTGTATTGTGGTGATTGTATTCCTGTTGAAGTCTGTTTTAGTTTTCCATGGAAGGAGTTTCCCTCTACCTTCCCCATAGACATAAATTGCGAAGTAACTAGCTTCCCACTTTTTCTCTACCCTCTCCTCCAATAAATTGGATAATTCACACTTCTTTCTATAGGTTACTTCTTTTGCTTGTTCTACTTCTAGACTATAATTTACGATTTCTAAGATGTTCTGTTGGTCTAAAATCTCTAGATCTAATTGCTGAATATTGCGTCTGATCTTCATTTTTCTTGTGACCGCCAGACAAATAAGGGCTCCCCTTATTGCGGCCTTATACGCATCCGAAACTACCTGTATGGGAGTTTCATTATTGATGTTGTTTTTTAAATATTCCTCGGTCGTGATCTTTAGACTGTCTCCAACCTGTTCCTTTAAGAGGAGTGTGCAACGTAGGGTCCATCTATTCTCCCCCTGGGAAGGGCTTTGGTTTATCTCTAAATGGACTAGAGAATGGTCAGACAGGTGTGCGGGTATATGTTCTAACGTATTAGCGTTGTTACTTATTGTTTGTTCTATCAGAAAAAAATCCATTCTTGATGCGTGACCATACTTTTCATTTTTATAAGTGAATTTATTTCTTTGATTGCCTTAGCGTTCCACACATTCACTAGTCCTAAATCCTCCTTAAAACTACCCAGCCATTCTCTCATTTTTGGAAGGTTTACTGCTCTTCCTGGTGGGTGTCTATCGTTTTTGGGGTCTAGTAACAAGTTGAAATCTCCTCCCAGAAGGATTGGGGCGGAAGCTTCTATTAGTTGGGCATATAGGTCTTGAAGCAGCTCCGGATCGTCCATATTTGGGCCATATTACCTATGGTATATAGGTTTCCCTCAAGTTTTAATTTGGCGACTGCCCATCTTCCCTTTGAGTCACTATGTTCATCTAAAATTAACACTTTTGACGACTTATAAAAAGTAATTCTTATCCCCTTAACACAACAAGTTTGATTTGTGCAAATGTTACCATAATCCCAGATTTGGTTTTTTATGATATCCTTCCATTCTGATATTAGAAGGTGGGTTTCCTGCAGAATTTGTACATCCCACTTTATTATTTTTAGGTATTCAAACATTTACTGACGTCTCTTCTTAACCCCGAGGCCATTCACATCCCAGGATATAACATTTATCTTTTTATTACCCAAACTTTTGGCCATTCATTTTTTACTTGTTTTTTTACTGTACTCTCTTGATTTATCAGGTACTTGTCTAAACTCGTGTTTTGCACATTGGACCATTTGTTTGTGTTTCGATCCCTTATGCTCCCCACGTAAAGAAAAAATAAGTGCACTTACTTAACAAAATTCTTCCACCCCCTCCCCTGGAGAAAACTCCCTGCTGTCATTGGATAAATCTAGTTTGTCCTATTCGAGCGCAGTCATCACAAGGCTATAGTTTTACACTGAGGCTGACCTCCGATAGTTGTGATTTCATCTGTTCTATTAGGATGACCACTTCTCTTGGAGCCAGATGTAGGTAAATCTGATTTACCTACTCTTAAATACCGAATGTTACCGATTCGGTATTTAAGAGTAGGTAAATTAGAAGGGGTCAGATTTAGCTAATTCAAATTTCTGAATTACCGAATCTGTAAAAATCTGTATTTACCAAATCAGTAAATACCCAATCGGTAATGCCCATTGATTCCTATGGGCATTGAAGCCCAAAGGAATCAATGGGCATTACCGATTCAGTATTTACCGAATTGGTAAATACCGAATCCTGCAAGGGTGCAGGGGGTGTCACTTTGACACCCTCTAGCACCCCAAGTACAGGCTTGTGTGCCATGTGGCACACATACATGCCCTATGGGGACTCAGACACGACACAGCTGAATATTATCACATGGAACGTTAGGGGATTGGGGGATCCAAGGAAGAAACAGCAGGTCCTGGCTTACTTGGAAAGGCACCAGACACATATAGCCATGCTGCAGGAAACTCACTTCACACCCCAGAGAGCCACTACGTTCGCATCCAGATGGGCAGAGCACAGAATCTTCTCTTATTCATCCTACGCAAGGGGCCCGCCATGCTGGTCAAAAAGCAAGTTCCCTTCCACCTAGCTTGAACTTCCAGTGATGATCAGGGGAGGTACTGCCTGGCGTGGGGGGAGACTGGGGTCGGAGTTAGTAACCCTAGCATGTTGTTACGGGTCCAACATAGGTGCCCCAGATTTCTTTACCTCGTTAGGGGCGGCGATCAATGAGATAGGCTCTAATCACATCATATGGGGGGAGATTTTTAATGTTACCTACAATCGGAGCCTGGATAGGTCTCACCCTGCCCCCCAACACTACACCAAAGCATGCACTGTAGTACAGGATATACTTACTGAATACCAGTTGCTTGACGCATGGAGGCATACCAATCCACTGAAACGTGAAGGAACGCATTACACAGCACAAGCCGCGTCATGGGCGAGGCTAGATTATTGGATTATTTCTCGGGGGCTGGGCCCAGCAGTTCGCAAGGTGCAGCATTTAGCCAGGACATACTCAGACCATGCACCAGTTAAACTCACGCTTTCCACAGCAGACTTTAACCCTCCGCGATGTGCCTGGAGACTCAATGCTCGTATTCTTTTAGATGTAGTCTTCCAGGAAGAACTACGAGAAGAGATCCAAGATTTCTTTGAACAGAACAAGGGCACAGTAAAGAGTGTGGAAACCATCTGGGAGGCATTTAAAGTCACATCCCGAGGGTTCTGCATATCCAAAGGGGCGGGGGTGTTAAAAGATATCATCAACACACTTTGCAGACTGGACTCGGAGCTCAAGGCATTGGAAACAACGCTGTTGCTTAGGCCAGATAGGACTACCCAACACAAGTTCAGAGAGAAGCTTACGGAGTACATGGATATGGCACAAAGGGAAACACAGTTTAGAGGCAGGCACTGGGTGGCTCACAGGTACGGGGAGGGAGAGAGGCCCGGTAAGGTGCTAGCAGACATGATTAGAAGGCCACGCTATTCCAATTACGTGATGGAGCTGGAGGGGCCAGAGGGAACACACTGTCGAGACACCGCAAGTATACTTGAGGCTTTCACACGTCATTACACGGATCTCTATACTACTACCAGGGGGGTGACTTGGACCTTGAAGCATATCTGGGGGATTTATCCCTGGCTGGATGAGCGACGTGCACTGTGAATTTCTGTGTGCTCCCTTTGAATTAGACGAGGTTAGAGAAGCCATCATGCAAGTGCAATCAGGGAAGGCAACCAGCACAGATGGCATTCCAATAGAATTTTACAAAACCTATACAGATTTGATGGCCCCTATCCTGCGTGAGCTCTACGAGGAGTCACTAGAAGTGAGCTGCCTCCCACCATCCATGAGAGAAGTTCTCATTATCTCTCTTTTGAAACCCAAGAAGCCACTTCAGCAATGCGGATCCTACCGGCCGCTCTCCCTTCTCAATTGTGATGCCAAAATCCTGGTGAAACTCATTGCCAATCACCCTAGCTTGATGCAAGAACATTTGATTCTTCCGGATCAGTCGGGAGTTGTTCCCGGAAGGGCCACTTCCCATAATTTGAGAACTCTTTTTACTATTTTAAACAATGTTTCCCTAGATCTACCCTTGGTGGCAGTCTTCCTGGATGCCACTAAGGCTTTCGATTCCATCAAATGGGACTATATTTTTGGGGTAATGCTGCGAATGGGGTTCCCACCCCTTTTTTTGTCTTGGATACGACTGCTGTATCACTGACCAGGTGCTAAAGTACTCATAAATGGCCAGACATCTCAAACCTTCTCGATTACTAGAGGTACCCGACAGGGGTGCCCACTGTCCCATTTGCTGTTTGCCTTGGCAATGGAGCCATTGGCGGCGAGGCTGAGACAGCACCATAATGACAAGGCCCCGTGGTGTAACATGAGGCAGATATTGAGCTCGATGTATGCTGATGATATTACATTATAAGTTAGGGACCCCAGACAAAATTTAAACCCGCTCCTTCGGGAATTCATTGTATTTGGGAAGCTTTCGGGGATTCAGATAAATTGGAGAAAGTCCTGCCTCTTCCCTCTGACAGAATCAGTAACACGCTTTCCTCTGGACTACCCATTGGAGTGGTGCGATGACGAGCTGAGGTACCTGGGTGTCCGAGTTACCAAAAACAAAGAAGAGCTCATGCGGCTTAACTATGGTACTGCGCTGAACCGCATAGCGGATTGTGTTGCCCGCTGGATAACACTTCCGCTTTCCATGGCAGGGCGGGCGTCCCTAATCAAAATGGTGATACTACCCCAATTGCTCTATCTTTTTTTAAATATACCACATTATCCGGGAAGGCATTTTTTTAAATCTCTTAAAACAAAGCAGATCTGATTGGTGTGGGGGTGGGGGATAAGCAGCCTAGGTTGCAATGGACCGTTCTGACAAGGCCACATCCGACAGGGGGATTTGGCATTCCGGACCTGGAACTTTACTATGTAAGCGCACAGGCCCATTACGCCTACTTCTGGGTGAATCAACCAAAATACTTGCACAACCGATCCCGATTGATGGAGCCCTTTACGCTGCTCCTAGTAGCCAAGAAAGGACACAGACCACTGTTAATGCTACAATCATGGTATGGCAATGCATTGGGCACCTACTAAATGCCTCCATGATCTATTCCCAGCTCTTACCACTTACATATCACCCAGACATGCCCCTCTTCCAGGAAACACTATGTCATAGATTTAAGGACCGAATGGTAATCAGAACTTGGGGAGACCTATACTGGGATGGACAGTTTCGGGATTCGGAAAGTGTTTTTCAGGGCATACAAGGAACTCCGCTGGATGCCTTTCCGTATATACGGCTCAAGAAGGGGCTCTGATCTCTAACTTCAGAATTACCGGCTGAGCCCCCGGCACTTTCTCCACTGCATTTGATCCTTCAACAAGCATCGCCCAAGTGCCTGGTCTCACTGATATACCGCTCAGTCCACACGCAGCGGGAAGTATCAGCTGCACCGTCCCGCACACGCTGGGGAGACGAACTGGGATTTATACTGACAGATGACCATTGGGAATATTTCTGCTCACAGACTGAGCGGGTTGCTGCTAGCAGCAAGTTACGTATCATACATTATAAATATTTGCATAGGCGGTACTATACGCCAGTCAAGATGCACAAGTATCAGTTACGGAACACCGACCGATGTGATAGATGACATGCTCCAAAAGTCGATTTTCTGCACCTGGCCTAGGAATGCCCAGAGGTGAGCGAATATTGGGGACATATTTTTGAGGCCTTGACTTTGAGGACCAACACGCATATCGAGCCCACGCCGCTACCTGCCTTGCTGAGCTATGTTAAACATGTACGAGAGGCGCATCGCAAATATGTAGCCCTTGCACTGCTCATGGCCAAGAGAAGGGTGGCTTGTAGGTGGGGCAGGGGGAGGGCACCTAAACTTAAGACTTGGCTTAATGATATGATTTACTGTCAGGAACAACTAACCAATTATACCAAATTGCTACCTAACGCTTCCAGACCCAGAGATATCTGGTCACCACTAACATCTTACCTGCTGGCACGGCCCCATGAACCCCCAGTGGCTACGCCATCAGGAGTGGCCCCATGAAATATCCCGTCAAAAGGGTCTGGTGTGTAGGACTACGAATCCCTTTTGTGACTCACATGTGAGGTGTTCTGGAATAGCTGCATTAGCTGTCGTGCAAAGGGGTGCACATCTGTAACAAGCCTGCACAGTCAATACCTCTTAAGGTACACCGGAGTGTGAGATATCCCCGTGGGAGACTGCAAGCCTGCTGACGACTGTACAGAAAATAGTATTGTAATATGAAATGCACTATAATGTGATCAGTGCGGTGTACATGCAGAACTGTATATATGAGCATGTCGAACAATTATTGACACTAATGTAAACTACCTGGTTGTTTGTATAAAATAGTTAAGAAAGAAAAAAGAAATTTTTTCAAGATAAACTGCTTAATTTGACGCGGCCAGCCCGGAGTGTTTGTAGGCGACTTGCTGTGTATTTCTACGCTGATAATAATGCTTTCTTTGGTTTGATTATTACACTGCCGGCCTGAACGAGGTTGTAGGCAACATGCCGTGTTCAAAAGTGCATGTCTTTAATAAAGGTTTTTGAAACTTAAAAAAAAAAAAGGGAGATGTTTTACTTGAAGAAAGAAAAGTCTTTCTTATTTAGAAACATTAAGTATGCACTTTAGCAACTTGAATTAGATCAAAATGTGGCATCGTCACTATTGTTAAACCAATTAAAGGCCTACCTAAAACAAATAATCTTAATAACATTTAAATCATCCTCTGGATACCAACTCTTGCTGTAAATAAAAGGAGATAAGAAGTATGAATACATTCTGCTACTATGAAAAGTCTGCAACCATACTTGCCATGGAATTTGCTATATTGGGTTAGGTGCTTTTGGAGTATTGTTGAGACTGGATATACTTCTGCTAAATGTTTTAATATCTCAATAGCATGGTTCCTCAAATGTTTGTTACCCATATCAAAATGGTATCCAGAAATTTAAACATTTCTTATATGCCTGTCCTGCTTTATTATTATGTCATCACAAGTTGTTGAGACCTCTTTTCTTGATGTTTTGTGTGCGAACAAAAGCTGAGGACTTTTGTTATAAAGTCCACTAAATAAAATGTTTTGTACTCACATTTTTTACTCTTTAAAATCGTTTTTAAATTTGTACTCAACATTTTAGTATGAACTCTGGTCTTTTGAGCTGTCATTTTGATGTTTTTGGACTTTCCGTCCATGTTTTATATTCCTGCATGCTTTTGTTTTATGTAGATCTCCTAGGAGTTCAAAAGCATGAAATAAAAAAATCTTGAATCACACATAGGTGAAAAGAACGTTTTAAATTTAATGTATAGCTTTGTAAATCACAAGAGCACTTTTAATATAAAAATAGGTAACTATGTTTAAAAATGGTTCACCATGACAACGTTTTTCATAGTTACATCTAGCAGATACTGGAAAAACTAACTACCTGGAAGGCATCCTATCCAGGACCCTAACACTAGTCAAAGTCTACTATTCATTTCTTTGGTGCTCCGCAGCGACGGCTCGTGGAGGGAGTTACGGTGGGGCAGGAGGGAGGGGCAGGGTGGAGGTTGCTAAAAACCGGCATATGGATAATTGCAGGTAAGTAAACAATTTAATTAATAAAACGAATTTCGTAGCTCGCACTGCATTGCATTTTGCGATGCAAGGCGCACTACGAAATTCGTTTTATTAATTACATTGTTTACTTACCTGCAATTATCCATATGCCGGTTTTTAGCAACCTCCACCCTGCCCCTCCCCCTCCCCACCCTCCTGCCCCACCGTAACTCCCTCCACGAGCCGTCGCTGGTGCTCCGACAGTGCATGTTTTCCCAAAACCTGATGAAGTCAGTGCCAGTGGCATAACAAAATGTGAGGGGGCCCCCTGCAAGACATGCTGAGGGGCCCCTCGCCCTCATATCGGATGGGGCTCAGGGGGCCCCTCCATAATGTGTAACCCTGGGGACTCCCTCACAAGAGACCCTCAAACCCAATTAAAATAAATAGACCATTCTGATTGACCCAAGGAATTTTTTGTGCTGGGGCCAATTTGCTCTCTAGGGACACACAAGCGCCGGAACAAGCTCTATCATTGGCTGACAACAACATGGAGAAAAATGTTTCTGACTGCCATAGTAGGACTTGGGGACACAGTCCCCTGTCCTGATGTTTAAAAATTTTAAATATATATATTATAAGGTAACATAGTAGGGATATCATGCCCCCCAGGCCCTGTGGTGGGGGGAAGGGGGTTGGCACAACAAGGCCAAAATAAAATAAGCATATGCAATACAATAGGTCTTGCATTTAAGCTAGTTTGAGCTATCAGCACTATAAATGACAATGCCTTTTATTTATGTTTTGGTTTTTAAATATAAATGAAAAGCATTGTCAATCACAATGCCAATAGCTTAAACACGAGTAAATGCGAGACCTTTTGCATTACAAATTGCTTATTTAAAGCAGTGATGAAATGCAGAAAATCCATGGATGGTTATGTGTTATTTTAGCTTCTTATATAAATCTGGGTATGGGTTATAGATTTATGAATTTGATTGTGGAAGGATATAGGAGTTGATTAGGATTATTGGGAGATGTACTGGGAAGATGTAACTCACTAAGTGCATTTGGTGGATTCTCATTGTTGATTCTTTTAAATGCTGATATGTTATCAAAATTATTTTTTTGAATGTATTTTATGAATTTTCTTTGTATTTATGTACCTTTTATGGCTATTACATTCCAATTAAAGTGTTATGAACTGAATTGAGATTTTTGTGTGAATTAGTGTGAATATGTTCCGTAGTTTTTGAGATATTAAGGTGCAAAAATATTTGTGTATCTAGATGGTTGGGTTCGAAGGACTCTTGCGAGAGTTCCTTGAACTCAATTTTAAAAAACTTGAGTGTTCTGATTGGCCCAGCTGGCTTTTTTTCCCTTAGGCCAATTCGCTCCGCAGGAGCAAGCACTCTAATTGGCTGCCTGAAACTTGAAAAAAAAGTTGCAGGCAGACATTACAGACCTCGGGACTTAGACCTGTGTCTTGAGTTTAAAAAATTAAAGAAATATAGGGAGAGATGGTTGGGAGACACGGACACCTGAGCCCTTGTCACCTGTTATAATTATCTCTAGTTACTATAACTTGTGCCCTTGAACCCTCCTCACCATGCATAGCTAGTTACCACACATATTACATGACTTATAGGTACTACTTATAGTTATCAGAGATAAATATAACTTGTAAACTTCAGTAGTTTATTTGAGTTCAAAACATCACATTGTCGCTCAAATGTTCACCTAACTATCTTATTGCTTTCACTTTTTTTGATGAATGAATATATATAGATACATATAGGGAGAGAGAAAAAGAGAGGGAGAAAAAGATAGACAGTTAGATACATATAGAGAGCTTGGGACTTAGACCTCTGTCTTGAGTTGAAAAAATAAAAGAAATATGGGGAGAGATGGTACGGAGACACGGACAGCTGAGCCCTTGACACCGATTATAGTTATCTCTAGTTACTATAACTCGTGCACTTGCGCCCTCCTCAACATGCATAGCTAGTTGCCACACATATTACATCACTTATAGGTATTAGTTATAGTTATCGGAGATAAATATAGCTGGTAAACTTTGGTAGTTTATTTGAGTTCAAAACATCACATTGTTGCTCAAATGTTCACCTAACTATCTTATCACTTTCACTTTTTTTGGTGAATGAATATATATAGATACATATAGGGAGAGAGAGATAAAGAGAGGGAGAAAAAGATAGACAGTTAGATACATATAGAGACGTCGGAAGTTAGATCTGTGTCTTGAGCTTAAAAAATATAAGAAACATAGGGCGAGATGGTACGGAGACACGGACAGCTAAGCCCTTGTCACCTGTTATAGTTATCTCTAGTTACTATAACTAGTGCCCTTGCGCCCTCCTCACCATGCATAGCTAGTTACCACACATATTACATCACTTATAGGTACTAGTTAGTTATCAGAAATAAATTAACTAGTAAACTTCTGTAGTATATTTGAGTTCAAAACATCACATTGTCGCTCAAATGTTCACCTAACTATCTTATCACTTTCACTTTTTTTGGTGAATGAATATATATAGATACATATAGGGAGAGAAATAAAGAGAGGGAGAAAAAGATAGACAGTTAGATACATATATATAGAGAGAGAAAGATATGGAGAAAACAATAGATAGATAGAGAGATAAAGAGAGGGGGAAAAGATAGATAGATACATACATATAGAGAGAGAGATAAAGATAGGGAGAAAAGATAGATAGATAGATAGATAGATAGATAGATAGATAGATAGATAGATAGATAGATAGATAGATAGATAGATAGATATATGATAGATAGATAGATAGATAGATAGATAGATAGATAGATAGATAGATAGATAGATAGATAGATAGATCAGAAAAAAGATTACTGAAAAACTGCGGAATGCACAAATCTCGTTACTGGATTTACTTAATGAAGTGACAATGTAGCCTGGACTAGATTGACAAAACCACAAGAAAAAGAAAGTTAAATTTATTAGATGGTTGGAATTTAAAAGCAAATTCATACTAAAGCACACAAAGCACCAGTAGACACACACTTTGTAGAATTCAGACATAATATCTGTAAAATACTTTGTGTAGAATACGGAAACAATAATATTTGTCAAATGGAAATGCCATCACTTTACTGGTGTGGTTTGTGTTCAATCTGCAGAGTCTGACCTTTTGGAATATTTTAAGTGTTCGGGAGAGAAATGTTTGCACAATCAATGACTTCAACCAATTTTGGAGTGAAATTCTTCCATAAAAATGTATAAGTCAGCCCCTTTTAAAAAAAATCCTGAAGGAGGACTGTGGCTAATCCCTATGGGAGGGTGTTGTGCTGTTTGATTGCTTCTGTACAGGATGAGCGTGCATGCCCCCCCTCCCCCAATTTGAAAGTGTACCAAGCATCACAAGGTGCTAGCAGCACAGAAAAAGATATTAATTATCCTAACTGCAGACACGATATCTACAGTATGAGTTGATCACATTTCTCAGATAACAATTATTGGGAATAACAATTTTAACAGCATCATTTCATAATATGTATGTGACAATGCCACACACCTTTCATGTTGTCCTTCTTGCTTCAGGACTAGAATTCCATTTTAAAACTTAATAAGGATGGTCGTTTGTATCCTCTTTCACAAACCATGATGGCATCACATCAAGTTAGAAAATGTTAACACATGTGTGGTGTCAGTTAAAACTAACAAACAACCAGATAGCTCCCTCTGAACAAACCTGCATCGGTACTAAATGAATAGCGTTGAACAGGTCCTTCTGCACAAAATAAAATGTTCCCAAACCACCGAATTCATAACCACACAAGCTACTGCAAAAACTGGTGACCAGAAACCGAGAAGTGTTAAACCGGCCATACAGTACTCTAAGAACAACTATGCACATGAGTAAATAATTGCCATTGTCGAAGGGCTGTGCTGAGCGGGCCCCCTGTAGCTTGGGGGCCCCCTCAACGCGGGGGCAGCGGGGGCCTGTGTTACTCCCCTGGTCTGTGCTAATCTCCATGTTGTTGGTGTACACTCTGTACACTGTCATGCAAGATGAAGTGCATTTACTTGAGTGAGTTTTTGTGTGTTAATGGCATTGCACAGATGTGTGAGCAAACATGCATACTTACATGAATGTGTGGGGTGTAACTTGTGTAGGTGC